>NW_009799104.1:1534118-1786001 GCF_000213175.1 Neurospora tetrasperma FGSC 2508 | reverse complement strand
CCCCCCCCCCCCCCCCCCCCCCCCTTTTTTTTTTTTTTTCTCTCGTCTTCACACCTGCTAACGAAAAACATTTTTCACCGTCATAAAGGAATCCCAAATCCACGAGCAAATCTCGGTCCTCAACGCCGACTTCAGCTCCGCCAAACTTTCCTTCAACCTGCAAAACATTTCCTACACCATCGACAAGGCCTGGGCCGACGGCCTGGAAGAATATGCTTTCAAATCGCAACTGCGCAGAGGCGACTACTCGGACCTGAACCTCTACTTCCCCCTCACCCTCCCCGATTCCCTGCTCGGGTACTCGCACTTCCCCGTCTCCCTCACCCAAGACCGGCAGGATGCCACCAGCCCCAAAGACATCTTTCTTCTCGACGGCGTCGTCATTCGCTCCGATACTTTGCCGTTTGGCAGCTATGCTCCCTACAACTTGGGCAGGACGGCCACCCACGAAACCGGGCATTGGTTTGGTCTCGATCATACTTTTGGCGCGGGGGGGTGTGAGGGCAAAGGGGATATGATTGCGGATACGCCCATGGAGGCGTCTCCGGCTTATGGGTGCCCGGTTGGAAGGGATAGTTGCCCGGATCAGGAGGGATTGGATCCGATTCATAACTTTATGGATTATTCTGATGAGTGAGTTTGTTCCATTTTCCTTTGTGTGGTCCCTGGTGGTCCCTGTTGGTGGTTTTTGGGTTTGGGAAAGGGCGAGGGGAAAAAGATTGCTAACAATGGGAAAACAAAAAAAACAGTGGTTGTATGGAGGAGTTTACCCCGTTGCAAAAGGCTTATATGCATAGTGCCTTTGAGACTTATCGGCAGAATGTTGCTGGGCCTTAGATGTGAGGGTTGACTTGAAGATGGTGAGTATGATGGCGAGTTGTATGTTGATTTGGAGTGTATAATAGGTAATTACTATTTGGGATATTTAATGGGATGTGTGCGGCGGACGAAAGGGGGGGGGGCTTGTTTATTTTGGGTTAATGGCTAACCTGCATACTATCTGCTTCTGTAATAATAACCAAGAGACTTCATTTCCGATTTGCTCATGACAAGAAATCGTCAGTTTTCTCTTCTTGTGATAGTAGTTTACACTGGTTTGAGGTTGAGTGGATTCTGGGAACTGAGCCTGCGTAGAGTTGAACATTGATTGTGGTACCTATTTTCAATCATTTGCGCCCCTGGTGTTCCCCAGATTTAGTAGGTACCTAGGTACCAGGTAGCCAATCGCCAAAGTTCCGCGATGGTTGGTTCTCTGGATTTGGCTTCACAGAGCTGGTAACCCTAACCCTCAGCTCATGTACCCCTGAACAGAGCCGAGCCAGGTGATGACTTCAGGCGAACAGTCCATCTTCCAGGGGCTTGAGGTAACTTTAGTTGAAAGTCTTACAAGACGCAGTTATTTGGGAATCAATGTGCAGGATACTTAAAGGTGACGGTGTGCCTGACATGTGTACCTACCTCTAGCTAGTGCCGGCAGATGAGTCTACAGTACTCAATCCCGACGTGCGTGATGCAAAAGGGGATGCCATTCGGTGTTATTCTCTTTTTTAAACAGGGTAGACAGTTGTTCGACTGGCCTTTCTCGGACTGGCATCTTTGCATCTCGTATGGAAATCCTGGCAAAGGCAGCCGGCACTCTAAGCCATCCGGAGGGCACCGGAGCAGCGGGGCTTCGCTAGGATCAATATACGGAACTCCTGGGATGAACACGTCCGAGTTTTCGATGGCAATCCCCGTCCTGGAAGTCCAACTTCCGGATGAACCGGTGGCAGCCGTCTTGGCTTATGCTCGATTTCTCCGCCAGCCCCGAACGTGCTAGCGTTTGGCATTCGGTTTGCGATGGGATCAGACTTTTGTGCAAAACATCACTCGACCATGTGCCAATAGGTTACACCCGAGTGCCTGGTACGACCGTACCACACAGGTCGTCATGGCTTCACCATTGCGCCCCAATAACGCCCAGGGTTGAAAATGGATTAAATGGTATGGGACTTCCGGGGGGTCCCAAGCAGTTGGAGGGCCTTCAATCATGGTCCTGTAACAATAGGGGAAAAGAAGGCCGTTGACTGCTTGGGAGACTGCACCAAAGACGAAAAAATCACGCTTCTTCCTCGACTTATATCTGTTTGTCTGCTGAGGCTGGAACACAAGCGACTCGAGTTATAAGACTCCACGTTGCCAGACTCTCGAGTGTTGTTGACAATGAAGTTGCTGACTCCACGGGGTGGGCTCTCTGGATGGAGATGCCGGTAACGAATCATCTCGGTAGAGGATTATAATAGCCTCGGCAACAAGGGGCGGGAATAGCGCCCTTGTCACGGCCAGGGCGACAACAGCCCAAACCGTAAAGTGATATGATATGATTGCTTAAATCGGCGATAGTCGAGGACCTTGGTTTGTTTGATAGTCGAGGTGGGTGGATGTTGCGGCCGGCGTAATGTCATTCTACACAACACAGGGAGACAGGTTCCGAGAGAGTTCATGGTGGCCACTTGCGACGGATCCAATGCTGGGGCTACGGCCGCCAATCTGTCGTATAGCGTGGATGATCGGGTCCTGGCTGGTTCGCCCTGGTTACCTCTGACAGGTACCAGTCCGGTGCTTTTCCCCGGCCGCCATGTGACAAAGGGGGGAAAACTTGAGGGAATGTTGGGCCCCGGGTCAGGGACAATTGAAGGTCGCCGTCACACAAAGTTGGCGTGGTGCGCTAATGCAGCGAGAACCAAGCAAAACGAATCGACGTAGTGTAGAATCCAATGAGCCCGATCTCGAAGCGATTGAGAAAACAGAAGGCCCCCGCCTGCCTGCCTGCCAGCCAGGTTGTCGTGTGCCTGTGCAAGAGCCCAAAGAGAGAACTGGACCAGGAGGCACAGGCCACAGAGCCGACGGGTCCCGTCCACTTGCTGATGCCCAGGCTTGCCAGGCCCCTGTGCCCCTGTGCCCCTGTGCCCCTGTCCAGGTATTGCCTGTCCGCTGGCATCGCCCAGTTTATCAATTTACCGATTCCACGCGGCGCAAAAGTCTGGAAGTGCGTGTCATTGCGGGAGAGACCTGGCTACAGGAAGAGGTACCTAAGGTATACAGGCCGGCACGGAACTGCCTGGAAGAGGACCTGACGGCGAGGAACGAAGACGGAATCAAGGCATCCCCGCAACGGGCGTGCTCCATTCATTCAATCATTCATTCATTCGCTCGACATCATCCAACTTTATGCCTGCCCTTTTTGTGTCACGTTTCTCTTTGAGCCCAGCCTTCAGTTCCCTTCGCCTAATCCGACTAGAGACCAGACGACCCAGGCTTCTAGAGTGCACACTAACGGGACCACTCCGGACGCCAAAAGCAACAAGGACTGGCACCCACTGCCCGAGCCAAGAAGCACCACCTCGACGGCCAATAATCCCAACACGAACCGCCCAATCTGCGCTCGGCCCATGCCTTCTTTTTCTTCCCAACCGTCTTCTAGATACAAGTCTTTCTTCCCACTTTGCAATCTTCAACCTTGCTAGGGGCCCTTCCGCTTTCTTTCCCCTCTCTCCAGCAAACCAGGTGCCGAACGAGATAACGAGGTCCTCTGACCGAGCGAGCGATAGCCCAACGACCCGGACAATTCGAGCCCGCCAACTGCCACTACACTACACTACGCTAGGTGCAGCGATCCAAGCGAGCGAACGAGAGCGAGCCCCTCGACTGCCCAAATTGTGATACGCCCTCACTTCGTCTTTTTTTCCGGCGCCCGCCATACACACACGCTGATACCAAGCAAAGCCCACAAAGCCCGCAAAGCCCAGCCCTCGTTCCTGGCCCTCCGCCTCTGAGACAGCGTGACCGCATGCTACAGTCGACCGAGACATCGATTAGTCCGATCACGGCTTGATATTACCGGCCCCCCGATTCCGTCCCGAAAGCTGAAGCACCACCACCAGCCCGGGAGGCCCTGTGACGTTGTCTCCAGGCGCACCTACTGTACCTGCCAGCCCTGCCAGCCCGCCTTGTCAACACCTGTCGCCAATACTGTCTGACTGCTTGCTTGCTTGCTTGCTTGCTTGCCTGTCCTCTTAACTGAGGGGTCATCGCTATCCACGCCAGGTCTCGCTGATCTGCTTGTGATAGACGACTAATACACCACTCCACGACCCCGTTTGGTTTTGAAAGCAGAAAAAAAAAAAGAAGAAAAGAAAGAAAGACAAAAAGGCACCCGAGGGCTGCTGTGGCATTCGGCCCATCCTCCTCCCCCAAATAGGCCTCTATTCTCTTGTCTAGATGATGGTGCGTCCGCATTTCCTCCCTCGCTGGTTCCCGACCCCCGGATACCGGGATTTGGATCCATGCTCTCGGCGGAGCCGCACGTCAATTTCCGAATATGGATACCGCGTGTCGCTTCCTGGGCGATCGTCTTTGCAGGAGAGACATGAAAAAATTATGGGTCCTTGTGGATCGGGAGAACCTCCTTTCGACTGACCAACCTGTTGTTATTCCAGCAGACCTCATCCCGTCCCCAAGGCGATGTTGGCTCCAGTTTCGCCAGCCGACGCGGCCACGACCGACTGTCGATATCCGATCCTAGCCGCCACGTCACCGAGACCATAGGAACAATGTACACCATCGACGACGACGACTCCGGTCCCGAAGACGGCCGTCGGGCCAGCCGCCCCCTTAGCTTCATTGCGACTCAGGGAGATCACTTGGAGCGCCTCGCTAGTCTCGCCGAGGAGCCCTCCGAGGAGAACTCGGGGGATGAACTGCGCCTCGTCCGGACAACCTCAGACAAGACCAAGTCAACACTACACGACACCACTGGCGGAGAGGGGGGCGATGATGGGTTCATGGGTGGACGCACCTCGAAGGAGTCCAGCACCCTCCCGATGAGGAAGTCAAGCGACACGAGCAGTTTGTCAGAAAGACCGGCCTCTCCGCTTTCGCCCGCGCGCTCGATACGGGAACTACAGGCCGATGGGTCGGCATCCCAGTTCCCCATGACGAATATCGACGACGCCAACGACATTGCACAAGAGTTAAGTAATCTGCAGGCGCTGCGACGGCTATCGATGGATGTTGGGAATTTCAACGACCCCGATCTTCTTCCTTTCTCGAATATGGGCCTAGTCCAGTCTGGTCCACCATCGGGCGAAGATGATGAAGCAGACCCGTCTCGTTTGCTATGGGTACCTGCGAGAGTACACCCGGAACTCGAACCTACGGCGTTCAAAGACTTCCTGGAGAATCGCGTGCAGGCAATAAAGCGGCGGTCCAGTGACTCCATGTTGTCGATTGACCTGAACCGAAGTGACTCGACAGGTGGAGGAGGGGGCTTGAGGAGAAAGAAGTCAATGCTCTCTCGCCAAATCAAGCCGACGAGTGAGGGTATTGACTATGTGGATGGCGCAGAAAGGCTGCAACGGCAACGCTCCCTACATGGCGATGGTAACCCAGAACCTAGCCTGAATGAGTTGGTAGATGATCCTACGAAAGCAGTCAAGAAACTGGCGCTTGAGACTCACCAAGAGGTGGACGAGGGTGACATCCCGATACTTCCTGCTCCAAGTATGGGTCTAAGACGCTCCACAAAGACAACATACAGAAAAAGCGGCAGTGTACGCGGGAACAAACCGTCATTTTCGAAGAGGGCCCATGGAAGGCAGTCATCCGAGCTTGAAGATGATATGCCCCCTGTTCCGGCAATGGACGAGGCGTCAAGTCAAGGCCTGAAGAGGGTACAGTCCGAGCCGGCCCTGGCTGATCTCTACTCACATCCCGAGAAATCGCTGCACACACGGCAAAATTCTGCGCGCGATCCCTCGGGTTCATCCAAACACATAACCGTACGACGATCGTTAGAAGACACACCCAACAGAGCTCTTCAGGACGAACCAAAGTCGGCTAGCCCGCCTGCCCCGGCCCCAGCGGAAGTCCTCCCTGTCAAGAAGACTCCGCCCATACCGCCACCCACAACCGCCCCGCCGCCGGTGCCTGCAATCGTTGCGACGCCGCCAGCAGAGACAAATAAGCAGACTCTACCCGATAGATCATCCACCCAAAAGGCGGACGAGCCGTCTCCTCGCGCCGAGAAACGTCCGTCGATTGACGCAACCCAGTCGACAGCGCAAGCTAATGGCAAGAGTCAACCTAAGCCTTCTGCGCCGAGCGTAATTACGCAACCCTCGCCGGCATCGGATGAGAAGAAAGCGGACAAGAAAGCGAAAGAGAAGGAAGAGGTTGAAGCCCCCACCAAATCGTCCGGATGGAAATGGTTCAAGAGTGATGAGAAGGACAAGAAGAAGCGCGAGAAGGAAAAGGAGCGCGAGAAAGAGGAGCAAGCTCGGAAAGCGAAGAGCAAGGGCGGAGACAAGAGCCATGATGCGACCCGGTTGGACGTTCTACAAAACTCCATTGAAGGCTCTTCCAAAGGCCGGGAGAGCTTGGTGCTGGATCGGGATAGTATCGACAAGAACGAGGACAAGAAGAAGGAGACCAAGAAGGAAAAGGAAGGCTTCTTTGGTGGTCTTTTCGGAGGCAAAAAGAAGGCTGATAAGGAGCCTGCCAAGAAGAAGGAGCAAACCCTACTCACTCCAGAACCTCCTCGCCGAAAACTTGTTCCCGATGTCGACTACTCTTGGACTCGCTTCCCGATTATTGAAGAGCGAGCCATTTACCGGATGGCTCACATCAAGCTTGCGAACCCCCGCCGACCCTTGCACAGTCAAGTCCTGCTCAGCAACTTTATGTACTCTTATCTCGCAAAGGTCCAGGCCATGCATCCCCAGCTCAATGTGCCCACCTCACCGCAGCAGAGGCGATTGGAGGAAGAGCGCAAGCGCCGTGAAGCCGAACAGAAGGCGGCGCAGCAGCGAGCGATGGAGCAACTCGCCCTTGAACAACAAATGGCGGCGATGTCTGGCCAGACCGATTTCAACTTTGAGTACCATCGCGTAAGTTAACGTTTGCCTAAGCCGAAAAATGGTTGTGCTTATAAATACTAACACCTCGTTTAGGCTGGAAATGGTTACGGCGAGGCATCGGGCGGCGGCACTCAGTACGTTGATGACGCTCAGATTTATGAATACGAGCAACAACGGAACGAATCTCGCGCCCGCCAGGAAAACCAACAACAAGAAAATGGCAAAAATGACGAGGCAAAGGACATGTGGTAGGGCGACCACGGCCCGTCTTCGAGCTGGTCCAGACTCTGCCTAGCTGGTTGAAGAAGTCTGCGGTACCAGTCCCAGGCCATCACTCTGGTGGGTTAAACTGCACGTCAGGCTTGACTAACGTCTTGTCCGGCGAGGAATAAGAGACGGGCTCAGGCTGCTTCATAGTGCGAGAGGAGGTAGTGGGACATTTGACAAGAGCATATTGTACTTAGCTAATCTTCCTTTTCTTTTCGACTTTGTAAACAAGAGCAGCAGCAGCAGCAGCAGCAGGAGAAGGAGGAGAAGGAGAAACAACACGAAAAGCAGCCCAGCAGCGAGCATCGGGATTGGCGTATTGGGACACAAATGTCATGGAATGGGGGAGGCGGCAAGGCGATGAAAGATATATATTTATTGGGTGTTGTAAAAGAGATCAATGGTTGAGAGTGGATGGATGGCAAGTAGGAAGGAAATGGGTTGGGAATTCATTGCAACTCTATTTTTTCTTTTTTTCTCAACATGTTGCGAGTCGGGATCTATCTACCCTTGAGAGGAGAGAGAAAGAGACCGAGAGAGAGACAAAGAGTTTATCATCCTGTTTTGTATCACAACGCAAAAAATGTCACGGCAATCTGTTGGTCCCCCTTGGGAGCAACTCTCTTCTTCTTGACAGCGATTTCGGGCTGCCCGCTGCACCAGATTGCGGAAACAACGAACAACTGTCTCCGTGCGCTTTTCATCAAGTGAAACTTGGCAGCCTTCTTCCTTGTTACAGTTTGCCCTCGTTGACTAGTAGGCATTTTGAGTACCTTGTTGATCCCCTTGCCGTCGGACTTGAGCTGAGCTTCCCCTGGTTCCGTCTGCGATTATGTAGCTAGGTAGGTGATGCCGAGTAGACCGGTATGATGATGTGTTAAACTGGAGTACCTAATCCACGCAGCTGACACTGAGGTGTTGGCAGCGCCTGGCACTCTGGCAGGGCGATCCCCTCGAGGGCGGTGTCGCGCTCCCAGCTTGCCCGCCACGCCCGTCTGGCTGGTGCCTGCCCCTGGCGGTCACCACTTGCATGGCCTCTACACTATAGGCGCTCAATAGGGAAGGCGGGAGCTGTAGACATGTACCAAGGTAGCCTGGAGGTACCCACCCGCCCGCCCGTCCAGCTGGAGCCAAGACAGAAAAGACACAGCGAGAGCTCCCCTCCCCCGTCCGGGCCCCTCCTGTCACGGTTTGGCCTCAGTTTTCAATCACTGCTTGGAACCATTCAGATTTGAGCACCTGCCTACCTCTACCTACGCCGTGAACTCTCCCGGCCTCTCTGAAAATCTTCCCGACATCAACCACCATCCAAAAAAAACGTATCTTCCATACCTACCTACCTCTATCCTCTCCGTCCTTGGGGCTCTCTGTTGACCTCCGATTCGTGTAATATTCTTTCTTACTTCAACTCGATTCTCGGGCCGCCGTCGTCCGTTTCTGCTTGATACCCCGCCTCCCGGTCGCGACCAAACGCCCGTCTGTTGTTGCTTCAGCTGTCGGCACCATCACCGCCCGGTTGCGCATTTGTCGACATTGACTTTCCACTTTCCACCACATACTTGGCACCGCACTACGCCCGCCGTCAGCTACCTTTTACCCCTTCACGTGTAGCTTCCCATTCGGCCTTCAGCTCTCCCTCCATCCCGATCCCCAACACCCCTCGTCCTCACCTGGTCGCCGAAGCCAGCAAATACCCAACCTCCCCCAACGCACATCTCAGTCTTCTGTATTGAAGCCCTCTACCGGGATGGCATCTGTGAGCTTCTCCTCCCTTCTTTTTCTGCCCACCCCCCCCCCCCCCCCTCTCGCTGCCCAGCTTCAGCACGTTCCCCAACCACCATCCCACCTCTTCCCCACCATACACTACTCCGATCACCGTCACGTCTCGTCGAGCATGTCTGGCTGCGATCGCCTTGACCGCCCGGCTGTCTACGAAGCTCGAGCCGACACGCCATCTTCGCCTGTCGCTACCTTGACGCGTGTTTGCTAACTTGACACGTTCCTCGATAGCAACCCCGTAATACATACAACGCCCCCGGGTTTCTGCCCAATGGTGCCGCTCCTCATCAGGGCCCAGTACCCGGCGCTACACCTCTCCTCCCGAACCAAGGCCGCATTTTGGAAACTGGTCCCACCCGAGTTCTCTGCATTGCAGATGTTCGAGGTAAGTTTCTCCTCCAGTGTTATCCTGTCCCGGCTGCTGGTTTGCGCCTTGTTTACTGACTTGCCCCTTCCCTCTTGCAGGTAACCTCCGGTCCTTGAACGAGCTCGCCAAGGCCGCCCGCGCCAACTATATCATTCACACTGGTGACTTTGGTTTCTACGACGAAACATCTCTCGAGCGTATTGCGGAGAAGTGCGATATCCCTTGGCCCAACTCTGGTCTTCCCTCACTGACCAACATTTGAACAGGACATTGAAACATGTTGCCCAATATTCGCCCCTGATTTCCGAGACCACCAAGAAGGCCATTGCGCAAGCCGCTTCCGGCCCCGTCAAGAGCCGCTTCCCTGCTAGCGAGCTTCCTCTTTCCGAGCTGCCTCTCCTCATTTCGGGCGAACTGAAGCTGGATGTTCCCGTGTACACGGTTTGGGGCGCCTGTGAAGATGTCCGGGTGCTTGAGAAGTTCAGATCAGGAGAGTACAAGGTGCCCAACCTGTTTGTGATCGACGAGTCTCGGTCGAAGCTCCTCGAAATCGGCGGTGTCAAGCTTCGTCTTCTTGGTTTGGGCGGTGCTGTCGTTATGCACAAGCTTTTCGATAACGGCGAAGGACGGACTACGATCGCTGGTGGACAAGGTACTATGTGGACTACACTTCTACAGATGGGCGAGCTTGTCGACACTGCTAATCGCGTCTACGACCCTACCGAAACACGCATCTTCATCACCCACGCTTCGCCCGCTCGTGAGGGCATCCTCAACCAGCTTTCGGTAACTCTCAAGGCGGATTTCTCCATCTCGGCTGGTCTTCATTTCCGTTACGGAAGCTCGTACAACGAGTTCAGCGTCAACCCGACGTTGGATCACTACCGTGGAAAGCTGGCCGCTAGTAAGGCATCTTTCAACGATGTGTGGGAAACCGTCCGCAGTGAGGTTGAGCCCGCGATCCAGCAGAACGACGTCCAACAGACCTTGCTCAAGAACGCACTCAGTGTTGTTGAGAAGATGCCTACGACCGCTGCTGGTGGAAACCCTTTTGGTGGTGCAGCTGCGGGCCAGTCGGCCGCCGCGCTCGGCCAAGTCGACGAGAGCGCCTTTAAGAACATGTGGAACTTCAACCTTGCTGATGCCGCGTTTGGATGGCTGGTGCTGGAAATTCATGACGGAAGGATTGGAACCGAAATGAGAGCTCAGGGATTTAACTTCTCCCATCGCGGGGCTAAGCAGCCCGTGTATGCGGCCCAGGGTGCCGTCCCGCCCTCGACCGGAGGGGCTAACCCCGTTCCTACTGGCCCCGCTGCCGCTTCTACACCCGTTCAACCCGCAGCGCAGCCCGCGCCTGCAGTACCTGCGGTCCCTGTTGTTCCCAAGCAGCCCCCCGCGCAAACTGCTAAGCCCGTTGCCCCGTCGCCGGCTCCGACACAACCCAAGGCGGCTACACCACAGCCTGCTGCCGCCTCGCCCGCATCAAGAGAGTCTGAGAAGCCGGCATCCGCTCCCACGAACGGGGCTTCCAATAATCCGGAGCCTACCCCTTCTCCGGCGCCCAAGAGCGCTGCAGAAAGTATCATTGGCCTCTTTGTCATGCAACCACCGAACGATGACGCCATCCCTGGCCTGTTCGCGGAGGAGGATAAGTCCAAGATCGTCAAGGTCGATAAGTGGGGCCAGAACAACAGAGTAGTCATTTTCAAGACGGTCGAGGATCGTGACGGTGCCTTGGATCGCTTGCCTCAGGAATACAAGTCTCGTGGCACTGGCTCGGACGACCGCTCGAAGCCGCTCATCAAGGTCTTCAACCCTCCCTCGTCAAGACCGTTCAACACCCGTGGCGGCGCCGGTACGTGGGCCAGCAGCAGAGGTGGTCGAGAAGGTACCCAGAGCGGATACCGCAGCGCTGGTGGCGGAACTGCTAGCGATAGTGAAGGCGCTGGTCGTCGTGGAGGTCGCGGAGGTTCCAGAGGCGGCCGTGGTGGTGAGCGCAGCGGACGTGGCTCGCGCCGTGGGGGCTTGAAGGGTGACGGAAGCCCGGCTACGACTTCTGCTACCCCGGCTGACTCTTAGGACACGGAAGCTGTGGAGTTGAAAGTCGAGGACTCGAAGCAAGGTTCGGAGAAAGGTTCGAAAGAAGGTTTGAAGGCAATTCTGAAGAAAGCCGGTGCCAGAAAATCAGAACCTTTGAGAAAATCATCAGACAATCCCGAATCGACGTCGTGAGATGCAGATGGTTAAGTCAACCTTGTTCAATGAGGGCCTGGCGTTGTTGGGGAAACGGTGCTTACTAGGGATAGATTTAACCCTGGCAATGTTGTTCTGGACTGGGACTGAAGAAATAGTGCAGGGGTTGTTTTATCAAGTCAGGTTCAAGACAGGCTAGGTAGGCCACGTCGAACTGAGCTGAGCTTGCTGCGCGGGAGAGGAGAAGTGAATGAGGGGAAAGCGAGAGGAAGAAAACAGCGTACAGTTTACCATTACAATTTCAAGAACCAAAACCATTCTTCAGAGCTGTTCATGTCTCTCGATGCAGATATTGTAGATGATGCGGATGGTGTTTCAGGTCGAGGTCTCCAAAAGGACGTTAGCGGATTTGCTTACTTTGCTTTTTTCTTTTTATTCTTCTTCTACCTTGTGTTCATGTCTTCACTTAAATTCGCTTTTCGTAAGACAAACATGAAAGGCTCGTTTTTATCGGTCGTACAAACGAAAAGATGTTGAAAGGTAGAGAGAGGATGGACATGATAAGTTTGTAGAGTAATATGTACCTTAGTCTAGCCCGCCAGAGAGCGTTATGTCCAACATTGTTTGCAAGCCGCATCAAGTGTTGTTCCCCGAACCTCTCCGTCATTCTTTTTTTGAGGTATGTAAGAGTGTTTTTCGGAATCGATCTCGTCCAGTGTACTAGGAGTGAACGAGTACAAAGCTAATAAGCGAGCCAGGACTAGATTGATGGATTTTACACTCTCGTTCCCTAACATCCTCGGTCACGACTACCGCAGCTTTCGCAAGGTGTGGCTTACTCGGAGCTCCAAACTCGGAGCTTAAAGATTTCATTGTTTCCCCTTTTCTTGCCTCTCCGCCCTGTCTACTAGATCTAGGTCTAGATATAAAGTCTTTCCCAACCGTCTTCAGACTCCCGTTGCCTTTGATAATTGTACAAGTATGTGTGGGTTGAGTGGTAAGATAGTAGAGGTGGCCGGGAACCATCGTCTAATATGTACAAATAAAAGTACATCGCTGCCCCCTGTTCTCTTTAAGGGGGTATCAGCTTTTGTTTTGTTTTTCTTCTTCTTCTTCTTTCATTCTCTTCTCCCCCCTCTGACCGCTTGCTTGGGCTTTGCTATCAACCACTGCACCCGATCGTCCCGGTGTTTCACCTCTTCGTGCAAAAGGCCACCAACACCACCAACTAACCTTTTCTCTTTCCTTCTATCTTCCATCTCTCAAACCTCACTCCACCACCCTCTTTCTTACTTCCCCCTTTACTTCCGCCTAGGCTTCATGCCCTTGTGAATCGCTGCCACACCACCCGTCAAATCCTCATACCCCTGTCCACCAACCACGAAACCCGCATCAACAATCATATCCCTAAAGTCCTCCTGGCTCGGGAACCTTTCGATCGATTCCACCAGATACTGATAACTATCCCTATCCCCCGCGACCAACTGTCCGATGAGCGGGATCGCGCTAAAGCTCCACTGCTTGTAAATGGTGTTGAAAAGCGGGTGCTTATCGGCCTTGCTAAACTCCAAACAAGCAAAGACACCACCGGGCTTGAGCACGCGATAAGCCTCGCGCAAGGCGGCGGGGATGTTGCTAAAGTTCCTGATGCCGAAAGCGACGGTGTACAGGTCGACAGACTCATCGGGGACTCCCGTGGTGGGGGAGTAGCCGACCTGGTTGGCGCCCAGGGGTTTGGTTTGGGTCAAGTCTTCAGCGTTGGCTTCGAGGAAGGAGAGGGCGGCTTGTTGGCTGGCGGGCAGGGAGGTGGAGCGCTGTTTGCCGACGGAGAGCATGGCGGGGTTGATGTCGGAGATGGTCACGCGCACGTCGGGGTTGCCGTTGAGGATGTGCGCCGTGTGCAGCATCCGGAAGGCGATGTCGCCGGTGCCGCCGGCTATGTCGAGGATGTGTTGAGGGGCGCGGGGGTCGGAGGAGGAAGTGAGGGGGGAGAAGCCGGGGTTGAGGGAGGCGACGAAGTGGTCCCTGGAGAAAGAAGAAAGAAAGAGAAGAGGGTTAGCTGGGCTGATTGTGGTACAACATATGAGTTTTGCAAGGGTTGGTGTTGGATGAGGGATGTGACATATGCTATGATAGCATGGGATGGGGAAGAACTAGACTGAACATACTTCCATACGCGATGCCAGCCAAAAGACATGAGATCATTCATGCGATCATACGACTCGGCAACGCTGGTGAAAACACCAGCAACGCGCTCTCTCTTCTCGGCCTCGGTGACGGTCTCGAAGCCGAAGTGGGTAGGACGCGCAGGATCGGGGATGGCATATTCGGGTACTGAGTTGTTATTGTTGTTGGGCTTTTGTTGCGACTGGAGGGTTGTCGAGAAGGACGACCGTAATATCCGGGATTCGGCGTGTAAGAGCGTTCGCGACGAGGGAATCGCCCTTCGGAGGGCCGGACGGGCAACCATGGTGGATTGGCGACGAGGCTGGGGAGAAAGTCCGGGAGGTAAGTGGGTTGGAGAGAGGATCTGGAGAAGGAAGGATTAGAATGGCCCCCCCCGGAAATTGAGAAATGTCAAGAAAGTTGTCGCCAGTCGGCCCGCGGCGTCGCAATCGATGGCTGAAAGGCGCTCCCCCAATCGAAATTGCCCAATTGGGAAGGCTGCGAAATCTGCATGTGCTGGGGTAACTAAACAACACACTGCAGCGAAGCTCGGGTGGCTGGTGCAGTGCACTGCACTGGTTTTTGTGGCTTGTGCGTTGCTTGGGCCATTGTCCAGCCTTGTTTGCGGGGTAGCTTCTGGGGACTGCGGGGGTTCCATCGGGCTGGTGGGGGTCCCTGTGTGGTCTCCGTTTTTTTTTCTCCAGATGGTGTTCGCAGGCGCTAGCGCAGGGTCGAATGGCTGGCGCAAGGAGATCTCGAACATTGACCCCTGCAGTAATGATGGAATCTTGGAATGTGTAAACATTCAGGTGTAGTGAACTCACTTGGATTAGACTATGGTTTGGACGTGAAGATCCGGGCCTGACGACGCCGATGAAACAGTATCGCATCTATCGTCATCGGCCTTCTTTGATCCAGATCTTGCCTCGGATCCGACAGATGGCTCGGACTTCGCGGCCTCGAGGTCGTCAGAGGCTGCCTTTTTGGATTCCTTCACGGTGGCTTCGGCGTTTTTCGCGTCGGCCATCCACTGCGCGATGAAATGGATCATCTTTCTGTGGAAAACGGTGAAAATGGCGATAGCGGCGAGGAGACAGACGATGATGGCCACGATGGCGTTTCTGCCGGACATGGTTGAGAGTTTACTGGGAATAGCTTGTCAATGTCGCTGTTGCTGAAGGGTACTGTCTTGCTTGTGACGCGATATCGCGGGGCGTTGAGGGAAGGGCCAAATGAGAAATGGTAGCGAGGTGTTGCTACTCTACGAGATTCAGATGTGCGACTACAAGGCGAGGGTTGGCTGCCGTTATGGTATGTGCGCTTGTGTGGGACGAGACGGTTGATGAAGAGGTGTTCTGTTCAGCAATCGATTCACTCGAATTCTGAACGGAAACCTGAGGCTATGGTACCCCCGTTGTCCGGACAGCAGAGTATGCGGCCCAAGTTGGGATGAAATCCTCAGCATCAGATGAAAAAGACCCAAGTCGCTTATTTCGACATCTACCCTACCACACCTACCTAGCTAGGCTGTCCTTCCCGCCCTCAAAATCCCCAAGGTCATACTCCTCCGGGTACTGCTCCAGATGTTCCTTCAACTCCTTCATCTGCGCCTTGATCTCCGGCGTCATCTCCTGATACACATCCTCAAACATGGTCCTGATAGCAGGCTTCTTCTCCTTCTCCGCCTGGGAGAACGCCTTGAGGATGTCTCTTCTGATGCTATCGCGCGCCTCCCTCTCCATGTTCTCGTCCCAGATACCCTTGGCCTCCATCCACTTGCGCAGCCTTCCGATCGGGTTGTCCCTCCTCTTCCAGTCCTCCACCTCCACCTTGGCACGGTACGCAAACGAATCGTCCGACGTGCTGTGGTGGCTGACGCGGTAAGTCATGGCCTCGATCAGGACCGGCTTGCCGCCGTCTTGTAGGGCTAGCTCGCGCGCCCGCTTGGTCACCTCCCGCACGGCCCAGAAGTCGTTGCCGTCTACCCTGATGGTCTCGATGCCGTAGCCGAGGCCGCGGCTGGCGATGCCGTCGCCGCGGTACTGCTCCAGAGTTGGGGTCGAGATGGCGTAACCGTTGTTGCGGCAGATGAAGACCGCTGGGCAGCCACGGGTAGCGGCAATGTTGAGCGCGGCGTGGAAATCACCTTCGCTTGCGGCGCCTTCGCCAAAGTAGGCGGCTACTACCCTCGGGGGCACCGTGGGATTTTGCATCCTTTGGATCTTGAGAGCATACGCAGCTCCGGCAGCCTGGGGAAGCTGGGTAGCTAATGGCGAGGAGATTGTATGCTAAGAGTCAAACAACAAGGTTAGCCATTATGTTACTCCGAAGAGGATAGTGACATCAGCCCAAAAAAGACAACATAAACCTACAATATTCAACTCTTTGCTCCCGTAATGCACCGGCATGTTCCTCCCCTTGCCCGAATCCTTATGGTTAGCAAACAGCTGGTTCATAAAGTCACTCAACTGAAACCCGCGCTGCTTGAATACACCCTGCTCGCGGTATTGACAAAACACCACGTCCTCCGGAGAAAGCGCCGAGGCACTCCCCACGCAAACGGCCTCTTCGCCCGCTGATACCATATAAAAGCTGAGGCGGCCTTGGCGTTGCGCATCGAACATGATCAGGTCCATGATGGAAACCGTCAGCATGTCGTGGTAGAGCTTGATCACTTCCTTGTCGCTCAAGTCGGGCTTGAACGAAGGGTCGACCACTTGGCCGTGTTGGTCGACGGCCCGGTAGGTTGGTAGAGCATCGTATTTTGAGGGTTCCTCAAAGGTCATGGTGTTGCAGAAAGCAGATTTGACGGCTCCCGGAAACATGACATGGCTAGCATCTGGTCTCTGGGAGAGCGAGCTGGCATGGCGACGGCTGGGGACTGTCTTTGATGTTGTTGTCGTCGAGGGTTGAATGGCAATTGGCACGAGACGAGGCTGATGGGTAACCGGTGTTAGAGGCCGCAAAAGGGACGGCGACCGTTGACTGGAACGACAGATCCTCTTCATCTTGAAAGATGGGTGGGTGGAATGAAGAAACAACCAGTATGAGAAAATAATGAACGGTGGAAACAGAAAAGAGCAAGACGACAACAGAAAGATCGTGGGTACGTCAAGTCCCTCAATCGCAAAACAACGAGAAGAAAATTACAACATGACAAAGACGGCAATAGCAGATATGGGGAACGGGATTGTGGAGGACATGATCATTCATCAACAAATGATGGTTTGTTGTTTCCCCTGGTCTGGACTTTTCAGAGGGGTTGAAGTGCGGATCGACGTCACTTGTGCCGACGGAAACCGGCCATTCAAAGGAGGAGACCAGACCATGCATGGATTAAAACGCGGGGAATGCCAACCACTTTTCTCTTTCGGGATTGGCTTCTTGGGCGCCCTCGCTATACTGTAATCTCGAATGTCACTTCAGATCTCGGTTTTCCAAAACCTCCCGTGTCCACCTGCCAGCACCTGACGACTTGTACACTACTACGAAGTACACTACGAACCTTCACCGCGGTGAGGACCGGTGAGTAAGCATGGCATAGATATGACTTCCCCCCCCTGAACCAACGAAACGGTTTGTTTTGTATCGGCAAGTCGGTTGCCCCTGATCGACACAGGGCTGCCACCCGTTATTCCCAATTTTGTGTAACGCTACACAATTGCGCGTAGAAATAGCCTTTCTCGAACCATCGCCCGCAACTCTACATGGTTAAATGGCCAGATAGCTGAGAAATATGGCCGCTTGTGCCTGACGGGCGAGATTCCACCATGATCATATCCGCATGATTTTCGGCTACAAACCACAGGAGCGGGTCCGTGGTGTTCCCGTCAGAGGCAGGATTCCGGTTGTCAATCGCCTCGTTCGAATGTTTTTCGATCGGCTACATTATGGTTCTCGTCCTCGATTGAGGCCGATTAGAGTCGCTCAGTTCACGGACAATATCAAAATCGGCCCAGTTTGCTCTCATGGGTACATATAGCTGTCCAGGTCACTGCTTTCCCGTATTTCTTTGAGAAAATACCCGTCAACTCAATGTAGATATGGTTCGATGTCAAAATAGCATCGAGATCCTGAACGCAGGGTAAAGACAGGGTGAAGAAAGGTTGAAGAGAGGGAGGAGAAGAGCATAAATACCAGGTAGCCATCTCCTCTGTCAGAGAGAGAAGTTCAAAATACAGTCATCCTTCTTCATAGGTACCTACCTACCTTCAACAAGCCCCCCTTTGCATCCGGATTTCTCTTGTCTATACCACCACAGCTGAACGCCATAATGAGCCAAAACATCTACGACTCCATCGGCTTCTTCGAGTCCTACAGCAAGTATCCGCGCATGGAGAAGGGACTCGCCGGCGCATCGGAATGGCCCCTCCTGGAGACCATGCTGCCATCCAGTCTTGTGTCCAAGACCGTCCTCGACCTTGGGTGCGGCGACGGCTGGTTTTCCCGCTGGGCTCTCGACCAAGGGGCGAAAGCCGTATGCGCCATGGACGTGTCCCAGAACATGCTCAGCCGGGCTCGGGCGCTCAGTCCACCGGACCGATACCCGGCCATAACCTTTCGCCAAGTTGACATGGAGACATTGGAGGGCCAGGACGGGGGACTGGATCCCGAAGCGAATGACGTTGCTTTCAGCGGCCTCGCCCTGCACTACCTCGTTAACCTCGAGGCGGCTCTCCGACAGGTCTTTAGGTCTCTTCGGCCGGGCGGCTTGTTCGTCTTTTCCGTCGAACACCCCATCTTCACGGCTCCTCAACGGCCGGGGTTCCAAAAGTCTGGAGCTGTCCAGGACTGGCCTTTGAGTAGTTACTTTGCCGAGGGAGAGCGAGAGGTCGACTGGCTGGGTACGCCGGTGAGGAAGCAGCATCGAACCATTTCTAGGTCAGTAGGTAGCTCCGCGCTCCGAGCGAGGCTTGTGTGCTAACATGGGTTTCGTGCTCAAGCTATTTGAAGACACTCCGTACAGTGGGCTTTGAAGTCGTTGTGGTGGACGAATGGGGTGTTAGTGACGACGATAGCCGCAAACATCCCGACTGGCCCAATGATGGGGGGATTCCACGGTTTTTGCTCATCTCTGCGATAAAGAGAGTCGATGGAGCGGACAGTCTGAAAATAACATTGACTTGAGATTTTGTCGGTGTGACTGGACGAGTGGGCTCTAACAGGTACCGTAGACACGGCCTCCTTAGGTGGTTGACATTCGGCATGTAACTTTTCAGGCGAAGAGGCAGGCGAAAAAAAAACAATGATAGTTGTTAAACGTGAGAAAGTTTTCCTTTTAGGAAGTGAAGTAATTGGCCATTTCTTATCTGGACTGCTTTGCAGAGTAGGGAGAGCTCAACATGGGGGTTGAGGTAAGAGACCTCTTTGGTCTTCGCACTCTCTGAGTTTCCCCCTAAAGACTTAGAGATGCACTGTTTCAAATGACCTCGCGCTTGAGACTTCAGCAGCATGCGCTTCGCATATACAGCATACAGCATAGGCACTGCACAGAACGACAGAAATGACACCATTCTTTTGGGACACTCACTTGCGTAAAGAGACATGTCGACATATGGGGGCTGCAGAACGATGAGGTTATAATGTCCTCTGGTTCTATGAGTTCATGGGGAGAGAGCGGCTCATCCCACTTTTTCCACAAGCCGAACCCAACCTTCTTTCTGCGCGACCACCCAACTTACACTACAAACGACATGTCCGCACCAACACAATGGAAGGCAGGGGTCATGCTGCCCGCATCCATCTCCAAACTAACCTAGGTAGTGTACTGTACACTACGAAGGCGCCAACTGGAACCGGTGGTGGGCGGCCAACAAGCGCCCAGGGCAGGGCACCATCATGGCAATGGTCAACGGTTACGGGGGGGTCCACGGGAGTCGGCGGGTCGGAAGTGGAAGGGAAGCCTTTCCCAACATGTCCATCTTCCTCTCTGTTGACCGTTTCTCTTGCCGAACTCTCAACTTCTCGTGAACGTTGTTGTTGCCAATACCTGACACAACGAACCCCCCTCCGTCACTGCGTGCTTCTTCCTTTGTAGGTTAGTTGATCAGCCCTCGTGAACCACCAAACTTCATATTGTGCAATATTTTCATTTATCGCATTGCCTTCCCGTTCCACTTTATAGTCATATCCATCCCGCCACTGGCTGGGTGTTATCATTCAAGTGGAATCAATCAACCAACAACAAGCAACAACGACCAAGTCTAACCACTCATCCACATAACAGCCTGAGCCCGACAATACCGTATCGGCCTAACATCTACATACACAACACCGAGGTACTCGACTCTCGTCTCTCAACAGCCTTTCGACGAGCCCGAAGCGCAGCTACTACTTAGCGACTCGGACCACCCGTCGTCGTCTTCGATCGAGACTCGTCCAAGAGGCCAAACCATCATTTAGCCTAGCCCTCCCGAAGCGCGATACAGACCGCAATCGGCCCTTGGCAGCGAATGGTCTCACTACGGCGTACCACACCACTACGATTACTGTTGCCGCTCTTTGACGACCCAGGACCGATCACCACGACCGCCGCCGCCGCGAGCACCACGGCTTCCACTTGTTCCATCCCATAACATTCGAGTTGCTGTAGAGGATAAGGTAGATATCCCTACCTAGAGGTACATACTCTGTCAGGGTATCCGATCCATCATATCTGTTACAAATCCGTCTTGTATCCCATCCCGGCCTCCGACCCGCCTGCCTCATGGCGTAATCCATGGCAGACCGAAGCCTTGCAAACCCGCGCTCCAGATCGGCTATCGACCACGATCACGCAGTGCGCCTGCCTTCTTCGCCATTGCCCGCACCACGCTCGCCCAACTCGACCATCTCCGACCCGTCCACGCCTTCCCCAAATCCCAAACGCATTCGAACCCTCGGCCCTCATACTACCCCGTCCTCTGCTCTAGCCGCCTTTAGTGTGAGCTCTCCTGCAAGGTAAGTCCAGAAAGAGAGAAAGAAAAAAGAGAGAGAGAGAGATAGGGAGTTGGAAGCGAAGGAATCCATCCACGACACCACACCTGCACAACACAGAACACACAACGAACCCCAACACAATAATAAACCCCCCATCCAGACACACAATCCATCTAGACACATCTTGTTCCGTCCCTTCTGTACCATTTGTCCCCCGCTGCTGCCCCTGCCTGCCCTTTCTGATTGCCTGCCCTCTGCACCGAGTACTCGGTTGGCAGAAAGAGGAGTGGGTATCAAATCTCGAACCCTCCACTTCCATCCCGAGTCGGGTTGTTGTCGCCAAACAAACTGCATCCTCCCCGTGCCTACTCCAGCCTTGGCCAGCCTGCTCTGCTCTGTCTTCGATCAATGGAAGCAAAGTCCCGAACCGAAACAACGAGGCTGCTGCCACCTTGCCTGCCGTATTGAGGCCCTCCTCTGCCTGCCCCTTCGGCCCAGTACGTGCATATACCTCCAGCTGTACTCCCATCTAGCTGGAACGACTCGAACAATCCATGAGCCAACCCTCATCAAAACAATCAGCTTTCGGTATATCGCTTCTGCCGGTCGCGTCCTGGTGAAAGAAGCACGCGAACGCAAGCATCATCCAGCAACTGCAGTACAGCACGCAGCTTCTGTTCCTACCAAAAAATAAAAAAAAGGAGCGAGGGCAGTTCTTGATCACATCAAAACCATCCCACCAACGAACAACCTTATTAAATCTCGAGCTTCTCAATTTGGTTCGGTACGGCTGTCAAACCTTTTGTTAGCTACGTCCAGACACCACTGGAAAAAGACATCTGGGCACTGGCCATCAGGACCTCCTCTTTGCTGGAACCTGCACCGGCGAGGACCAAGTCCAGACCTGAAAGGGCGATCGACTCTCGATACATCCCAAGTCACCCCGCCATTTTCGCGATACACTCCTTCCGATCTGACCAACGGAGCATGTGTTTGGCTGGCCTTCAATATCTCGATTGTCCAGGCACCTTCATCTTCACTCTTCCCCTACTCCATCACCATTTCCTTCTCGTCCCCTGTCCCTAGCCTTTCATATTAATAAGCCTGGCTTTTTTTTTCTTGTCACTCTGCCCCCCAAAACAAAACCCGATCCATCCCCATCACATCCCATGATACCGTTTGGCTCAATATTTACCCATGTCTACTAGACTTACGAGGTCCGCCGCCCGTCAAGCTGCGAGCCAGGCAGCCAACTTGAACAACTCGACTTCGACTGCTGCTGCTGCTGCTGTTGCTCAACCCGCCACTGGTGGAACGACTTCCCTCGCCGCGGAAGCTTCCTCTGCTCCACCTGCCGCCGCTCAGACCCTGGCTCGGTCCTCAAGTGCTAAGAAACGCAAGACCACCGCGGCTGCAGAAGCTAACAGCCATCCCGAGACCGCTGCGGAGTTCCCATCCTCAGCCAGACGCTCGAAGCGACAGCGAGTGACGCAACCCGCTTCTCAGTCTTCATCTTCCATTACCCATCCAGCCCAGCCTGCCGCCGCCCCAAGTTCCGCCGCATCCTCAACGACCAAGAAGACAGCCACCACACGCCGTAAGAAAGGCAAGGCGCTAGCTACCTCTACAATGTCGAGCCCAGAGTATGTCATTATCAGCTCTCCCTATATTTTCTGGCAATCTCTATCCGGACTACAATGCTAATCTAACTCGTCTGTACTAGGAACTCGGCCGTTCCTCCTAACCCCCCGACAAACCCTTCTTCGGCATCAACAAGCCGTAGGTCGAGCCGTCACAAAAAGGATGCACAAGGTGAGCAAGGTGTGTCTGATATGTCCGATGTTACCCTTCCGCCCATGCACATTCACTCAACCAATCCAGCATCAGCATCAGCCTCGAGCCGAAAATCAAAACGAAATGCCAAATCTTCATCTGCAGACCAAGATGTGGTCATGACCGGGACCGATGAGCACGAAAAGGACCCCACGCCACCTCCTCCGCCACCTCCCCCTCCAAAGGAGAGTCCTCCCACCGATAGTGACGAGCACGACGAGGATGATGAAGACGACGATGACCACCATCGTTACGACGACGATGATGACGATGAAGATGACGATCCCTTCACTGGTTTTGGTGGTCACGGGCGTCATCCCCACAGTCTCCAGGATACGCTGAGACATCTGAGTGGGATTATGTCGGGAGTCTCGGCTCAGGTGCGGAAAATAATGGCAGATCTGAAGCGGAAGGACGACCCGTCATTGCAACTTATGGCCCTGCATGAACTATCCACCCTTCTGCTCATGACAAACGAAGACCAACTGAGCGGACATCTCCAACCCGACCAGGTTGTGCCCGAACTGGTAGCGCTGATGAGACCTAACGAAATAACTGGAGAGGAGAACCCTGAAATCCAACTTGTCGCCTGTCGTTGCCTCGCAAACCTGATGGAGGCCCTGCCGGGAAGCACATCGGCCTTGGTGTATGGGGGCGCCGTCCATATTCTGTGCGAGAAACTGCTACAGATCTCCTTCATCGACCTAGCCGAGCAAGCACTTAGCACTTTGGAAAAAATCTCTGTGGAATATCCCACAAGCGTCATGCGCGAAGGCGGCTTGACTGCCTGCCTGACTTATTTGGACTTTTTCGCAACCAGCACGCAACGCTCCGCTGTTACCACGGCTGCGAACTGCTGTCGCAACATCCCGGAAGATTCCTTTCCGGAAATTTTGGGTGTCATGCCCATCCTGTTGAACGTGCTTGGGAGTAGCGATCAGCGCATCGTTGAGCAGGCCTCGCTATGTGTCTCGCGCATTGCCGAGAGTTTTAAATACCACCCGACAAAGTTGGAAGAGCTTATGAGTGTGGATTTGCTCAAGGCCATTCTCCGTTTGCTACTTCCAGGCTCCACCAACCTGATCAGCCCGCACATTCACACTCAGTTCCTACGGGTTCTTGCGCTCACGGCAATGGCGAGTCCCCGTCTGTCGGCTGAACTCTTCAAGCTCAATGTAGTGGAGACGCTTTATCAGATCCTTACGGGCGTGTCCCCGCCGAGTGGGAACGACGACCTTGCTTCCAAGCTCGATAGTGTGCTCATAATGCAGGCTCTGATTCATAGACCTCGGGACCAGATCATTGAGACACTCAACGTCATTTGCGAACTTCTGCCTAGTGTGCCATTGCGCGACTCTTCGTCGATCAATTACACCGTGGAATTGGGCACATTTGCAGGTCCTATGGGTGGATCTGGGGAGAGCACGAGGAGAAGGACTGCGAACGAAAAACGTATCGAACACATGGAGGGCTGCAAGGAGGAGGTTCGGAGATTCGCCCTGATTTTATTCCCAACCCTCACGGATGCCTTTTCAAGCACCGTCAATCTCACTGTCCGTCAAAAGGTCTTGGCCGCTCAGCTCAAAATGCTCTCCAACTTGGATCAGGACATCTTGTCTGAGGCACTCAGATCAGTCCCTTATGCTTCTTTTCTGGCCTCCATTTTGTCCCAGCAAGACCATCCTCTGTTGGTTGGGCTGGCATTACAGGCCACTGAGTTGCTCATGAGTCGCTTGGATACAGTCTATCGCTATCAGCTTTACCGCGAAGGCGTGATTGCCGAAATCACCAAGCTGGCAGCTGATGCGCCTGAGCCAAAGAGAAAACACTCTCTTACCGAGCAAGAGGTCAAGGAGGAAACGAACCAAGCTAGCCGTGGGGAATCTCTTACCGGTGTCTCTGGCCGTCCCTCTGCACCTGACCAAGGTGTCGCCGACAAAGAACACCCAAAAACCTTGGAAGAGGACGAAGCAGATGACGAGGATGTTGAACACTCCGAACATGAATCTGGGGCTGAAGAGGGCGGTGAAGAACTCGATGAAGATGAGCCGGAAGATACAGAGAACGATGAGAACGACGAGAACGATGATGGAAATGAGAACGAGGTCAAGGACGACGATCAATCACCCGTCAGCTCCGAAGGAGAGACCATGTCACTGGACGGACCCCCGCGATACCTTTCGGATTTCCCCACAAACACGTACAAGTCGAGCATCCGGCAGGCTGCAAAGAAGTTCTTGGAGATGTATGAGACCGAAAAGCAGGGCAAAGCCATGAAGAAAAAGGCCAGCAAGATTCTAGCCAGCCTATCAGATCTTGCAACCGAGATCGAAGAGTTTTATCTCTGCCGTAAACCGGGTGGCCCGGTCATGGAGCACGGAACATCTCTTTTTCAAAAGCTGGTCTCGTATTTCGATACAGACGTCCTGGAGAGCGTAACCAGTGCGGAACTCCTTGGCTCTGGTGTTGTTCGTGTCTTGGAGCAGGTTTTCAGCAACCCCGACGAGGAGATGGCAGCTGCAGCACAAAATGCGTTCTTGCAGGTGTTCATGGGATACAGTGTCAAGTCGAAGCCCAAGACAGCCACCGCAGACTCACCCGCAACACCTTTCAGTGTCTTGATCCACAAGTCGCAAGATTTACTGAGCAGGTCTGAGCATTTTGAGGTTATCACAGCTCACCACAACTCATTCGACGGGAGCCGTAGCACGGCAGCGTCAATGTTAGCTAAGCAGATACGCCTCAAGCTTGTGGCCGATGAAGATTCAGATATCCCCCGGTCTTACCGTAACATCATGGTGTCAATTCACGCTATCACGACCTTCAAGTCACTGGACGATTATTTGCGCCCCAGGATTAGCTTGTCGGATCGTCCTCACGGAGCCTCTAGGCGAGATGCTGTGACTAGAGCTTTGGCTGCCATGGGTGCCTCGGGCTTTATGGGGGCGGCAGCAGCGGCAGCCCGTCTCGCGGAGAGAGGATTGCCACCCTCCAGCCGATCAACCCCTGCACCGCCGCCGGCGGCTGCCCCTGCTCAAGCATCTGGTTCGCGGTCTTCACGCAAGCACAAATCCAAGTCCCAACCTACTACCGAAACTCCGACGACGCCAGACGCCTCTACATCCAAGGAAAAGGGTGGCTTGCGACGCTCCGCTCGTAAGCAAGCTGCATCTGATAGCTCTCTCCCACGTCAACCTCCGGAGGAGGACGACCTTGAAAATGCGCTTGAATGTGCCGACGAAAGGCAGTTGTCGGATGATGAAGACGAGGCAGCCGATAGTAGCGATCTCAACGTACTGCGTGATTTAGATGAAGGCATGGACGATGCTCCCACCCCCGACCCGACAGCTGTGAACATGGAAGTGGCCGCCGGCGGCAGGATTACCGCGCGCAAGGAGGACGGGACCAGAGTTGCCACTCCGGGCCAAGGCAAGCCTGCACCGCCCCCACAGAACCGAACAAGCGCCCTGACGGCGGGATTGCAAAACACTCCCACGCCTCAGGCCGCGTCGAGGCCTATGTCATATTCTGGAGCTCTTCAAGCTGTTCCTCAGGATTGGCACATAGAGTTCAGCGTCGACGGCAAGGTCATTCCTAATGAGACTACGATCTACCGAGCCGTCCATAGCTCTAGCCTCACCGCCGACGAGCACGTTACCAGAAGCATATGGTCCGCCGTCCATCCGATCAAGTTTAGACGTGTACCTGGCCCGCCTCCCCCTGAACCCGTTGGCTTTAGCCCATCCTCTGACGTCGGGGTCGAGGCGGATGAGAACGGCACTCCCGGGTCCTTGGCAAAGCATCCCATCACTCTGTCGATTCTTCGTTTGCTAAAGCGACTCCATGATCTGAACGCCAATATCGACGAAGTCCTAGTCGAGAATAGGGAAACCCTGAAATTGAATGTTGAGCCTTTGTCTCAGTTTGTCAACACTAAACTGACCGCAAAGCTGAACCGTCAGCTGGAGGAGCCTCTGATTGTAGCGAGCAACTGCTTGCCCAGCTGGAGCGAGGATCTAGCAAGGCTTTACCCCTTCCTGTTCCCCTTTGAAACTCGCCACCTCTTCCTTCAATCTACCTCATTTGGTTACGCCCGATCAATGGCACGCTGGAACGCGCAGTCTCAGGAGGAGCGCCGAAACGGCCGAGATGATCGGCCCTACTTGGGACGGCTGCAGCGCCAAAAGGTCAGGATTTCTCGGTCTAAAATTCTTGAATCGGCAGTCAAGGTCATGGAGTTGTACGGCGCTTCGCAAAGCATCCTGGAGGTTGAATATTTTGAAGAGGTGGGAACCGGATTAGGTCCCACTCTTGAGTTCTACTCGACCGTTTCCAAGGAGTTCTCCAAGAGAAAGCTCAAGCTTTGGCGGGATAACGAGCTCAATGGGGATGATGATTTTGTCTCTGGACCTACTGGGCTGTTCCCCCGGCCGCTGAGCGATGAGTTTGCTAGCTCGGAAGAAGGAGAAAAGATCCTGCAGCTTTTCAAGGTGCTGGGCAAGTTTGTCGCCCGATCCATGATTGATTCACGCATTATTGATATCAACTTCAACCCCCTTTTCTTCCGCGTGGGCGACTCGACTGCCACACGGCCTACGCTTGCAACCATCAAATCGGTAGACCCGGTCGTGGCTAGGTCGCTGATGACGATCAAGAAGTTTTCGCTGGCCAAGAAGGAGATTGACGAAGATCCAAACCGGAGTGCCGTTCAGAAGGTGGCGGACACGGAAAACATCACGATTGATAACTTCAAGATTGATGACCTTTACCTCGATTTCACCCTTCCCGGCTACCCTGAAGTTGAACTTGTTTCGAACGGATCCCAGACGCGGCTCACCATTGAGAATGTGGACCTTTACTTGGAGAAGGTGATTGATATGACGTTGGGTAGTGGTGTCCGTCGCCAGATCGAAGCTTTCCGCAGTGGATTTTCCCAGGTGTTCCCCTATTCGGCCCTGAGTTCTTTCACGCCTGATGAGTTGTGCACCCTTTTCGGACGGGTAGATGAGGATTGGTCGCTGGAGAGTAAGTTGACTAGGCATCCGAGATTGCACATGACAGCCTTGCTAACCGTTGGTTTAGCCCTCAACGACTCGATCAAGGCGGATCACGGATACAATATGGATAGCAAGAGCGTTAGGAATCTCTTGCAGATCATGAGTGAGCTCACGCTAGCAGAGCGCCGTGATTTCCTTCAGTTCACAACCGGAAGCCCGAAGCTACCTATTGGAGGTAAGCAGCACGTCTATCTTGTATGGCTGAACAGAGTGATGGCTAACTCGGACATGACAGGCTTCAAGAGCTTGAACCCCATGTTCACGGTTGTGTGCAAGCCCAGCGAGGCACCTTATACCTCGGACGACTACCTGCCAAGCGTGATGACGTGCGTCAACTACCTCAAACTTCCCGACTACTCGGACATTGGCGTTTTGAAGAAGCAGCTCTTCACTGCCATGAAGGAAGGACAAGGAGCATTCCATTTGTCGTAAAAGGGGAAAACAATGAGAGCAGGTGGACATGCGCCTTGAGCTTGGATGAGCAGTAGGTATTCGCCCGCTGCTAGTTTCACCTAACATGTGCCTGTGAAGATATACGGTTTTGGGAAGTGTTTTACTCTCGTACCACTCCCCTCTGCTGTACCTGCCTTTGTTCTTTTTCATTCAATTAACGCGGGTCAGGGAAAGACATAGCATGAACGGTGTGCGGATTACTGGTGGAAATGTCAGATTCTATAGCTGAAGCCTGAAGTGTTTTTATGCAGTTAGTTCATGCTTATTAGTTTGCATTCTGGACGGTGTGCAGGAAACAGGAAGACGTTGATGGGAGGATGATTTGTTGTTTTGCCTTTTTTCTTATCATGTCGTGTTGAGTTTCTTCACCAGATAGACTCGATCCAGGTGCCTTTCTTTAGAACAGGTGTTGAAGGGCAACAGAAGAAACAAGCAACTTGTGAGCGAAATTCGGGGGGTGTTGTTTTCTGAGCGTTACAGCAGACGAGGGCGAAAATGGTCATGAGCGATAAAATAAAAGCGCAACAAGGAATGGAGATGGAGCAACGATAAGAAGCAGAAGAGTGGCTGGCGGCAGGACGCAGAGGGGTGGTGATGGTGGTGACGGGTGAGGAGAGGGCAACAAGACTCGCGGGGAGCAAGCTTAGACCATCAAGGTACTCAAAACTGGATTGGACTGGCAACATGGAAGTGGTTATTAGCATTGCTGGTTAATAGTGTAGTGTGATGTTTAGACTGATAGGCAATCAAAAAAGCAACATGAAGGCCACGGCCATTTTGCTATGAAAAGAGATTCATAGATGTACTTGGAGTGGCAATACTGCTCAGCTGTTCAAGAGTACTATGTACGATGTTGGTGTTAGAGAGGCATCACCAAACCTGATGATGTCAGCTGTAGTCGGTGATACAGTATTGGTGCACTAACACAAGGTTATAGTGGGGACCCACTTTGTAACATGTGCGAACGCGTGCTGTACGCGCCTGCTGACCTCCACCTCCACCACCACCAGCACCACCACGACTATCCGATGCCGCGTCGTGTACCTGGACTCCTTGGACACATACCTCTACTTTTACATCCAGCCAGACCTTAGCTATTCCAATTTGTCCCGGATTACGCTTGAACATTCATATTTCATATACATTCAAGTTGGCACGCCACTATTGACCACCATCACCCGCCGTGGACAACCAATCGCCAGATAGGGCACGGCGCCCAAACTATCCAGACCAGTCACAATACCTGACTCTTCAATACGACGACCGACATTCCCGGTTAAAACATATTGATCATTTCAACTGGCAAAAAGGGTCCCTCCGAACAAGGAGGCGGCCAACCAGACCGCCATGGCGCCCCAAACGAGAGCTCGAGATCGCCTTCGCCAGACGACATCACGCGAATACCACTCGTCACCCATCCCGCAACAAGTCCACTTTCCTGCCCGAAGCCGAGTTGTCAAGACATATGGCAAAAGAACCCCTTCACGAACCGCTTTGCGACAGCAGACTTTGACCCAGATCGGCTTCCCTCTGGCCATGCAACCAGACACCGACGGCTCCGAGCTGTTGGAAACGCTCGAAACACCCGTTCCGGCCAAGAAGAAAGGACGAGACTCCAAGCGAAGGAAGACAATGGGCGACACTCCCAACCCGAGTTCATCTTTCCACACCCAAACACTTACCCAGTTCCTGTCTGGCAAGGAGGGCGACGAGGACGACAAGGAGGACTTGTTGATTAAGGACTCGCAGGACGAAGGAGATGATGAAGACGAACAAGATCATCTGGACGACGTGTATAATCTGCCCAAAGAGGAGTCACCGAAACGTGAATCGCAAAAGAAGCCAGTGGCCAAGAAACCAAAGAGTGTCAAGGGGAAGAAAGCCAAGGCCAAAGGGAAAGCAAAAGCCAAGGAAGAAGCATCGGCAGTACCGCACACACCCAGTACCCAGAGGATCAAGGTCAACATAGATGAGGTCCCATCTTCGCAACCAACACCGTTCACACCCATGCTGGGAAACAGTGAATACAGTCCTATTGGACCCTACAGGTCACCTCTAAAGAACAAGTCGACTAATACCGGCGCGCCCGCCCCCACACTCGAAACCATCTCCAAACTACCCAGAAATCTGGAAATCCAGGACTCCTATAGTATAGGAGGTAGTAGTCCCTTCTCCATACATCAATCACCCTCTCCGCTCAGGAAGACTCCCATGTCAATCAGGAGTAAGCCCAAGCGTCAGCCACTAGCCGAACTTCCTGTTCCTGAGGAGGGAGACGACAATGAATCGGGCTTCTCAGAAGGCGAGGAGCAGGCTACGCCAACAAAACCGAGAGCTGGGTCATCGGCAGTGAAGGGAAGCAGCGGGAAGAAACGGGCATTTGTTGAGATTCCAGATTCGGATGATGACCTTGAGAGTTTTGGTTCATCACCTGCTATGAGCAGGATCGCGAAGACGCCCACGAACCAGAGAGTTATAGTGCCCCCGCCGGACTCGGCAAAGGAGAACCGTACTCCTAAAGAGCAGCCACATGCGGAGGAAAATGAAGAGGAGAAAGCAGATGAGGAGATGGAGGAACAGGGTACACCAACGCCCACGGCTAGGCGCAGTGAGCGGCCTCGGGAGATACCATCATCCAGCGCCGAAGACATGGACTACGATAGCGACGAGAGTTCCCTATCACCAGTGCTGAGTAGTTCACCGCAAGCGAGCCGCGAGCTCGGAAATTCTAGCCAGCATGCTGCTGTCAATCAGCCCATTCCGGACACAACACATAGCAATGACCAGTCGCACATCACCCGCACCCCGACTGCGAAACAAAAGGTGCAAATTGAGCTGCCTTCCATGAGCGACGACGGCAATGCCACCGGCGAAGAGGTGCTGAAAGAGACACCCCATCGCAAGTCGGCTACCACTAAGAAGCCATCCCCGCCCTCCGCCGCCGGCCGACGCAAGGTACAAATCGAGCTCCCACCCCAAAGCACCGGAAAGGCAGCAGAGAAGGATCAAGACCAACAGGCCGAAGATGAAGAAGAAGAAGTCCTCAAAGAAACCCCACACCGCAAGACCACCCGCTTTTCAAAAATCTCCCCTCGCCAAAAGGCATCACCATCTGGACCCATCATCCGCTCCCAGCGCTCCCAACGTCACACCCAGCGGCAAACCCAACGTTCCCAGCTCTACAGCCAGGGTCTTGAATCCCAGCGAGTCCCCATGGAGGTCATTCGCGCCATGGGCCCGCCCACCGATACCTCTGACGTCATCATCGTCGTGCCGGCTCACCATCTCGAGGAGATTGTAGCGGGCACGCGAGACCACGAGTTCCGCCCGCATGTGCTGCCTGCCGTTAGGGCGTGGTTTTATGCCACAGAGCCGGTGAACGAGGTGAAGTATATGGCTACGCTAGGAGATGCAAGGAAGCCGGGGGAAATTGAGGGGGCGAGTGGGGTGGGGAATGAGGAGTTCAATAGGGGTGAGAGTGTTAGTGTTGTCCTTGGCATGAGTGGGAGTGGGAGTGGTCGTGTTGTTAGCAGTGGGAGAAGTAGTAGTGAGGCTGCGGCGACTACCACGCCCAACAAGTTCGCGCACAAGCTCTTGCAGGTGTATCAGCTCAATGATCCGGTCAAGAAGGATGAGTTGGAGGAGCATGGGTTTGGGAAAGGCCTACCGACGAGGTATCGGCTGTTGCCACCGGCGGCGGTGGGCGATTTATTGGCAAATTTGAGATGTGCGCTTTTTGCGGAGGATGGTGAGGAAGACGGAAAGGATGGGGAAGATGAGGGAGGCAGGCTTGAGGCTATTGAAGAAGGAGATGAAGAGGGTGAGGAGATGGGTGGGACGGTGGAGGGGGCAGGAGAGACGACAGACAGTCAACCCGACCATGGGGAATCTGTCTCCCAGCAGCTGGAGCAGCAGTTGAGAAGCGATATCATGCGCTCGACGCAGATGATGCTCTCGGATGACGCGAGACCCCCCGGCCAAGGAGGAGCACTGTTACGACACGATTCAAGGATAACTTCCAGCCCACAAAGACCTCCTCCTGCACAGGTGACTTCGAGTCAAGGTCGGACAACGAGGTCTAGTCAACCTCGGATGACGGTGACCAAGGTTACGAAGAAACAAGTACAGGTCACAAAGAAGTTCCACTTCGCGGCGCTAGAGATGGAGGAAGATGACGATGACCTTGACCTTGATCTCGGCAAGGAAGGGATGAAAACCCCTCCTCCTGCCCTGCCTCCTCGCTCACGGTCAACTGTAGCTTCAACTTCAACTTCGACTTCAGCTTCAAAAACCAGCGCCGGCCGCAAAAGCAGCGGTAGTCGCAGTAGTCAGGCTATTCAAAGCCAATTTGAAACTGAGACACGCCAAACCCGTCGCCAGAGCCAACGTCTAACGAGTAGTCAGCTTCAGCAGGAATTCGACGAAAGGCAGATTACAAAGACAAAAACAACAACAAAGGCTTTACAAGAAAAGGCCTCAATGCCACCACCTCCCTCACCTGCTAAACCCCGTGGCGGTAGTAAAATCACTACGAGCGCCCTTGCTAAACTCAACAAAGCCACCACTGCCCGCGCTTCAACTATCGGTTTCGGTGCCGGTCATAACAACCCCAATTACAACACCGCCCGCCCCTCGCAAGCGACGACCGCCAGCGGGCCGTCTAGTCCTATTATTCCGACCAGGCCGGAGGAGGACGAACAGGAAGAGTCTTCGCTGCCCCAACTCAGTCGGGGCAGAGGCGTAGTTGGTACAGGTAGAGGAAGGGGTCAAGGTAGCGTCAGAAGTCAAGCCCTCTCCGAATCCGTCACCGCCTCCGAGTCCTCGGTTATTAGACCAGCGATACCTGATGACGTTGATGATTCCCATATTCTGTTGTCTTCTTCTTCGATACCGGAGCCTCTGGATTTTCATCATGGAGAAAGTAGTAACAGCACCACGCCTACTGGCACGAGGAATCGTACCAGAGGGGGGAGGAGAACTCCTGGCAGTGGTAGTGGCAGTGGTAGAGGAGGCACGGAACGGCTACCAATGAGTTCCCAAGCTCTTGCGTCTTTGGCCCCGGATAGCTTGTTGGTGGATGTCGAGGGGGTTAGGCCGCCGCCTGAGTTGGTGGCTTGGGATTCTGAGGAGGATGTGGATGAAGATGAGACGGCGAGTGAGGATGACGGGGACTTGAACTGAACCATTACCTAAGAGTTCTGAGGGGGTGGGTCGGTGTAGGTAATTTGTACCCTTAATGAATGGAGTTGGAACTGGTTACGAACAGGTCATCAACCGGTTACGAACCCAATGGAAACAGGTTATGTTGGGATATTGTACATGTTGGAAACAGGTTGGGAAAGGGTTGACAAAGGGTTAGCGAAGGGTTATGATGAATGGGTGCCTTTGTGATGGCTTGGGTCTCTGGTTTGAGAACCTGTATATGATGTCGTATGTGCATGAGGACGGCTAGTACACCTACGGTATGTAGATTCACACGCCAAGTATTGTGAATATCATCCAAAAGAAGCAGAATGCTTCCAGCTGTGTATACAAGTCATGTACTTTTTATATTATTATTTCAATCATACTGTTTCGATCGATCAGTCGCATTAGTGAAGCCAAACCCCCAAAACCATCTCTCAAAGGCATCATAAAAAACAACATCCTTCCTATTTTTCTCTTTCCATCTTCACCAACCCCACCCTCCCTCTCTTCCCTTTCTTTCCCCCACATTCATTTACAAACCTCCCACCAATCCAACAACCAAAACCCCCACCGCTCCCATCGCTCCCACTACCCCCGTAACCCCCGTAACCCCCGTAACCCTCGCAGCCCCAGCAGTACTTGTCGACGTTGTCGATGTCGTCGTAGCCGTCACCGTAGCTGTGTCCACAACGGCAGCAGTAGTAGTAGTACTAGGCACCGTGTGCCAAGTTGATTCAGTAGTCGTAGTGGTGGTGATGGGCACCAAGCCATTGTTGGCGTCAGTGTTGGTCTGGATCGTAAATACGTCTTGAGGTTGGCGGGGGTACATGTTCATGTTCATGTTGTTGTTTGGGAGGTTGCCAGAGGCGAGGGTGGTTGTGGGTGCTGCTGTTGCGGCGAGGAGGAGAGGAAGGAGGTGGGAGCGCATTGTGTTTATTTCTTCTCTCAAGAAGGGGTTTTTTTTTCTTTTGGTGAAGTTTTGTTTTGGTGGTATGGTAAGGTGTGTAGGTATGTCCAAGATCTTTCTTGTAGTTGGTTGTCGGTTGTTGTATTGAAGTCAGGCCAAGAGGAGGGATGGGAGGGGGAAGTAGAGACGTTGAGGCGTTTTTGGTGATTGTATTTATCAATGACTGACTGGACTGGGTATTCTGGTGCTTCGAGGTAGTTAAGAGAAACAAAAAAACAAAGTGCTTTGTGTACTGAATGAGGGGTGGGCTCATGGAATCGTTATATACACCTTCCCCCTCCTCTCTTTTTTCTTCCTTCCCTTTCCAGGCGTCATCATCATGAGCCCACAACCAATCCCTCTGGAGTCTGTCACCGACGATGAAAGAATCTCGAACCCTGCTACACTACCTTGCCCTGCCGCTCTGCTGTGTTACCGTTAGATCTAGCTGCCTATTTGGGAATAGGTGCCTAAAACAGCTGAGTTGTAGGTGTAAGATCCCAATGTAACGCAACGAAGCAATGGGAAATCACGAGCGACTGATATCTGTTTGATAGGATGACCAAAAAGTTGCTGTTTGGTGCATTCGGTTTGTCATTGGATTGGGCTGGACTGCTGTTCAACGCTTTTTTTTTCTGACCAGTGAAATATCATAGGACAAGGCATCTTTGAAACGTCCATGCCTATTGTAACATCGTGAGCAGCCCCACTCCTTGGACAGACGCTTCGCTAGATCTCATGGGGCTGAACAGCAAAAGCTTCCTGTCGGGCCAGAGGGGGGGTACTGGATATTCGCAGGGGTAGCGAGGCGACCTACTCAGCAGGGAAAGAATTGAAGTGAAACCGCCGACGAGCTCTTCATCTTCTCTATGGTATGCGAACAGCACGGTAGTCTAAGATGAATTGGGTGTTGACAAAAGGTGCTGGAGAAGACTGGGAAACGATCTTCTAATACCAAGCCGTAAGGAGAGGTTGACGAAAGAAGCGGCGCGGCAAACAATACTGTAGAGGTAGTAATAGGTAAGCTCACCGAACAGGAACTCGTGACCTTACCTACTCAAACCATATCCGTCTTGCTACTTCTTCGACAACCACGATTACAAGTTACCTACATTATCTCTATTTCTTCCTTTGCTGCGACTCCATATCAATCATTGTCTACAAAGTCAAACTAAAATGGTTTGAATCCACCTCATGGTCTCCTTTATTGCCCCCCGAGTACCCTCTAAAGACACCAAAGCCGGGCAACACGCCAAATAATAATAATATATATAATATGCATTCCAAAACCCCGAGATTATTCATCGGGTAACTACAACAACATTTCCTCTCTCCTTCTGACCATCTCAACTAACTCACCCACTCACCTTCCCGCTTGACTGAACGCACTCTTCACCTCCGCTCTCGGCCACTCCCACAACACCTCACCGCCATATACCTCGGTCGTAATCTTTGCCACCCTTATGTCCACCTCGCCGTAGAACCTCTCGCACTCCTTCAACACCCTCATCACCAGACCTCTGTTACCCCCACCCACCACCCTAGATCCGTTGCTACCAGTAGTAATCGCGCTCGCGCCGTCGCCACCGGGGGCGTCATCATCGCCGCCAAAGTGCTTCTCCACTCTCTTCCTCAGCGTTTCAATACCCTTGCGGACTTCCTTCCCATCATACCCGCTCAAGACTTTGTTGAACGCGGACTTGGAGGTATTCGTCTGCGCGGCCACAGCGCCGGGGTTCTTGCCGGCCGCCAGCTGAGCCTCGACATTCTCGAGGTACTCGAGCAGCTTACCCAACGGTCTACGCATGACAGTGTTGGTGTAGAGGTTCAAGTGCTCTGCGAGCTCCTGCTGGGCAGCCTCGCGCCAGTCGTCGAGCACCTCGAGGCCCTTGGGGTTGTCGACCTCCTCGATGAAGTGGTTCATGTTTTCAATGAGCAGGATGTGGAAGTTGAGGGCTTCCTTGTCCTCTTCCGTGTCGGCGCCCGAGGAGCCGCGCAAGCTGCTAATGTTGACGCTGCTGATCATGGAGGCAGCGCTGCTTCCGGGGAAGGACGGGAAGCTGGAGTTGCCGCCGCCACCGCCGCCGGTGACCGGGAGAGCCACGGCTGGGTTCTCGCGCGCAATGACCTTGAGCGAATCGAACATGGTCTTGATGATGCGGTCGTACTCGCGGTCGATCATGCGGCGGACGGTAAGGTTGCTGGCAGAGACGGGCGATTCCATGGTGTTGCCGACGGCAGCAGCGCTAGAGGAGAGCATGTTCTCGACGGCCGCAGAGAACTGGGGGAAGATGCGCATGAAGTGGATGACGCCCTTGCGCTTCTTGATCTTGACCTTGGTCTCCTCGATGGCGCGCACCTGCTCGTCGACAAACTTTTTGAACTTGCCTTCGAGGTTACCATGAAGCTTTTGTAGAACGGTGTTGAGGTAGTCTTGGTTGGATTGGCTGATATCGGCCATCTTGCGCTCCAGCGTGGCCAAAACACCAACTCCTTGTCTAATGAAACAGTCAGCAAGAAACATCACATAAAAGACGTAAGCAGACTTACAAAGGATCCATCATCAACACCCAGTCCATCAGGTTCTGCAAGTTCTTATCAAAGAACATAAAGATGACCTCCATGGCACGGGTGATCCTGCGGGCCAGATCACGATCCGGTTCCATCATGCGATGGCGTTTGAGATCGTTTCCGCGACGGTCCTGAGGCCTGGACGCAACCACGAGATCGGGGAAATCGACCTGCTCCAGAGTCGAGGCATGGAAAAAGTCAATGACAAAGTTTTGCTCCATCTCCACCAGGGGAAGAAGATCGTCCAGAACGCCAGCAAACGCTTCGTAAGGGAGAGCCCTGCTATCCAGAGTCTTGTCCACAGCAGTGCCGGCTTTTCCTTCACCGACCTGTGAGCGGAGGGTTCTCGCCAGTGTCTGACTTCGCTTGACGGTAAGCTTTCTTGCCGTGTTGGCAAGGCCTTCGTCCTTCTTATCTTGTCCTGAAGTGAATAGCAGTTCGGCCGTCTCTTCGCCCGTCATCTTCCTCGCGTTCTTCTTCCATGAATCCATCGCATCCTTGAACTCGGCCCTGTAAATCGGATGGCTGATGTCTTGGTATATCTGCATAATGCGGTCCCAGTTGGCAACATCGACTTCCTTGGCGTAAAGAATAAGCGGACTGTACATCCAGAGGATATCCCTGCCAGCTTCATGGTTACGAGGGTCGACCTTCTTCGAGAGCGCGTTATCCAACGCCATCTTGGTGGCCCGGAATGCATCCTCGAATCGTCGTGCCATGAACTCGGTCAGTCTGCGCATGAACATGGTGCTCTCTGCCATGTACATCTCCCTCTTCTCCTGAACGATGCGCATGTTTCCATAGTCGCTGTTGAGGCCCATGGCTTGGCCACCGCTTCCATCCTCGCTCCTGCGTCCTTCGATAGCACCCATTGCGGGATCAATCTTCGTCATGGCCTTGAATAATGCGACAAGGGCTGATTCAATCTCCTCCACGCCGGTTGCAGTCTCAAGTGGCGCAACCTTCAGAGCGGCGAGATCCGACTCGCTGATGGCGCATGTAGCCAACAAAGACTCCAATTCCTTCTTGAGTAGCTTCTGGTTTGCAGCCTGGACCTGGAGACCTTGGCCTTGGGCTTCGATATAGGCAATATCGTCCGAGAGTGTCTGCGACATGTTAGCAACCAAACCACGGTGATATGAGCGTAGTAACTTACAGATAGCTCGACACTGTACAGTGTAAGCAAGTTATCAAGCTCGTCACACTCGGCAAGCGCCACGTCGATGCCCTTCTTGATAGCATCCACCCTCTCATCCTCCTCCTGGAAGCGCGCCAACCAGCCGCCCGCCTGGGCCTTGCTGAGCTCGCGGTCGACATCGATCCTCATCTCGTCAAAGTTGCGAGACCGCATCTGCTTACCGGGCACCCAGCCAAAGTAGTCCAGCCATTTGGCAAACTCGGTCGTTTTGGTATCGAGGATAGAGGGGTCGATGCCGAGTGAGGTAAGGTACTTGATATCGTTGCCAGCAACAATCGCCCGCCGCGGTTCCTCAGGCTCAAGCGCTTCGTCCTTCTTCTTGTCCTTGGGCGCATCCTCCGCCTTGCCCTTGGAATCTGTCACCTTCACCTCGGGAACTCCAGCCTTCCCATCAGCTGGCTTTGCCTGACCAACAGGGGCCGCTTGATCCTGCTTTTGCGGGGGAGTTGGCTTGGGAGGTGCCGGGACAACACTAGTGATGCCGTCTGGCCCTTCGGGATTTTTGGTCAAGTTTCGTAGACGATCAGCTGCACCGCCAGGCCTCGGCTTAAAGGCAGACGCTGCCGTTGCCGCCTTCCAGATAGCGCCCGCAATCTGTCCCCTGGACTTTTTGGATTTGATCATGGGTCCGAGACCCGGTCGACTCTCCTCGTCCGTTCGTGGGGAGTCGGTCATGGCCTCAGAGATGGGTGACTTGATCGAAGCGCTAGGCGTGCTCACGGTGGGACTAGGAGCCACGCTCACGGGGAGCTCAATTTTCCTGGGTTCGATGGGTGTAACCACTTGGTCGGCCACAGGTGGGGCAGGGGATGGCGCCCGCTGCGGCTCGTTTTGGGTGAGTATGGAGTTCTTGCGAGGGATCATACGATCCACACTTCGCGGAGGAGGCAGGACCGGGTCTCCCCGTCCACGTAAACCAGGACTACGTAGAGCAGGACTCATCAACGGTGCTGGAACCAGACCGCTGTCAAGCTGCAATGGGCGTAGAGGATCCATGGGTGGTCGCTTCCTCGCCGGAGCCTCAGCCGGTACAGAAGGTGTCGGGGCCGTGGCGGGTTCAGGAGTGGTAACTTTAGAGTCTCCAGTACCAGCTCTAGATCCTGGACGGAGACTAGAGCTATCCTCGGTTCTTGTCGCCAACGAAGGTGCCCTTGAATCCTGACTCTGGTTGGAGTTCATCCTCCGCAGCGGTAGTTGCTCCTGCGACCTCACATTGCTTGACTCAATGCTCCTGGATGGCGACGGTCCCCTGTCTTTGCTGTTGGGAGCCAAGTTAGTGCGGGAAGGCATTCTTTCGGGAACCGGGCGGCTAGGAGGAGGTCCAGGAGGAGGCGCGGAGGGCGGTGGTCCGGCGACTGGAGGTGGGAAGGAGCCATATCCAGATGTTGCGGAGACATTGCCGCTACTAAGAGCAGGGTCCAAGATGCCGGATCGCGAAGGAGGAAGATCAAAGGTAGCAGATCTCGAGGGAGGGTTGTCCAAGGGCCCCGATCGCGAGGGTGGTTTATCGAATGTGGCCGACCTCGAAAGAGGAGGGGTAGCCCCTTGCTGGTCGATCTGGGTGCCGGATCTCGAAGGCGGGCCCCTATCTGCTGGTCGCCTCGGCGCCTGGGCACCACCCAACACTTGGTCGAGTTCGCGCTGGTCGAAGCCTATCAGTCTCGGCACGCGGCCGCCAGTATACTTGCCGAAGATCTTGATCAGACTGGCAATGAAGAACTTCTTCTCCTTGTCGGTCTGGGCCTGCCAGTAGTATGGCTTCCCCAGGGTGACGATGAAGCCCACATCGCCGGCCCACTCACGGAAGTTGGTGCTGGCGGTCGGGCTGGTGAAGGACTCGATGTCGGAGAGGTCGTCGAGGAACCATGTCTTGCCGATGGAAAAGGTGCCATTGGGGTTCTCCTTGGACTTGTGTAGGCGCACGCGGCCGGACTTGCGCACGGCGACGATGATGATGCGAGGCTTTTCGGTATTAGGGGTTCGTGCCTGGGGCGGCGGGGGCGAGGTCGGGTGTGTCGAGAACTCGGTGATGCGGATATGGGTGATGTAGGTTTCGATAGCTAGTTCATCATTGTCAATGCCTTCTGTCGCCTTGTTCTTGTTATTGCTTCGTCTTGTGGCGTGCCTACTGGAGCCGTCCTCATCTCTCTTGTTGAAGCAACTCTCGATGATTCTCCGCTTCTCGTCCTCGAATCGTTCGGCCCTGGTCATTTGGCCGCTCATTGTGCAGATAGTAAACGGGAGTGTAGTCGGGAGGAACGCGGCTTGTCAAATGATGGGACGCGGTCGCTAAGGTAGTAGGGTCGGTCGGGAATGGCGCTACGTATCGCAAAGTCGAAGGCGTCGTGACATCTTTTAGGGGAAATAGCACTTGTAGCAGTTGCCTGTTTCGATCGTGAACCGGGAATTGCTCTTCCGCCCGGTGCCACAATCGAATAAGTCGGGTTCGGGACCGAGATCCAGGGTTGTATTATTATAGGTATAAGTAAAAAAAAAAACAAGAGGTGGATAGGTAGAGTAGAGCAACTCTCAAGCAACAAAAGGACGAGCTGTGAGGTCAATCGGTGGTCGGCAACATCAAGCTGTCGATGCCGTTGTCAACCTTCAAAAGCGGATGTCTGTAAGTGGAACGGAGCCAAGCACAAGGACGTCCAGGAGCTTCAGTGCTGAGTGCTGTTCAGATGCCAGGCGACGAAGCGGTGGTCGACAGGGCAGGCATGGGTGGGGACCTGGATGGAATGGGGGTGGCCCCGCGGCGCCCGAACGCTTTGTCGGCCAGCTGTTAATGAAAACCAAGCCCCAATCACCATAATCCTAACAGTAGCTAACACATCCTGCTGATCGATGTGAACTTGCTTGAAGCTTTTGGAGAACTACCGTCACAACAGCGAATTCTATACGGTGTGAAACCATGTTTTTGGGCGAGAGTGTTTCACGTTAATTGCGGTATCTACATATTCGAACATCAGCATGTTCAATGATTCAAGCGTGCCGCTCTTATGTTTCTGTTTGTGATGTTTACCAAGTACGTAACTCATCATCGAAATAGTCTCTGGATAATCACGGAACGACGGGTGATGCTATCGATATGGAGCGAGGTCCAACAAAAGCTTGGCAGGGTATATCGCGTCAACTGCACCAATAACATATAGCAGGTCCTTAGTCGAAGGTGATCTTCTTGCCCTGGAACGGTGCCGACAGCATCTCCTTCTCCTTCGCCTTCTTCTTCGCCTCCCATGAAGGATGCAGCGGCCCGCTATCATCACGCTTCTTGGGCGCCTTGGCCGGAGGAGCAGCAGCAGCAGCAGCAGCTCCAGCACCGCCCCTACCACCTCTGCCTCCGCCGCCACGACCCCTATCACCACCTCTCGCCGCAGCAGCACCTGCACCTCCTGCCCGAGCATCACCACCCTTTTCTTCACCACCCTCTTCATCACCACCCTTGCCCTTATTTTTAAGGTCAAGAAGACTGCCCTTCTTCCACGGCTTGCCATCCGAAGATTCCACCGCACCCCTCTTCAAATCCCAACCGTCGTCTCTGGCCTTCTGCTGCTTCTTCAGATGCTTGGCCTCCTCCTTGTACTTCTTTTCCCAGATGGCCTGGCGGGCGCGCTGGCCGCGGCGGTTCTTGCGGGGAGGGGCGACGTCGACGTCCGAGGCCGACTCGGAGCCCGAGATGTAGCCGCCCATGAGGGTGGGCAGGAAGGTGGAGTCCATGGTGAAGTTTTGGAGTTTTTCCGTCTTGGCGGTTGATGAGGAGGAGGACTTGCTCTTCTTTTTTGAGGGGGCGGCGTCGATGCCGCTGTTGTCCGAGTCCTCCTCGTCATCGTCTTCTTCTTCGGGTCGTTCTTCTTGGGGATTGGTGGCGGATCCTTCGTCCTCCAAGTCGCTGAACCCTTCAAATTCGTCGTCGGAACCGTCGCCATTTTGTTCCGAATCGCCGTCGTCGGCTTCGTCGTCGGTAATTTCCATGGGGTCTAGGTCTCCGTCATTGCCGTAGCCTCCATCTTCATCATCTGTAATCTCCATCGGATCAAGCTCCTTTGCGATAGGACGCTTCTTGACCGCAGCCTTGGAAGCAAATCTCTCGTCATCTTCCTCGTCATCTGCGTCCGAATCGGAAGACGAGCCACCGAGCAAGTCGTCGTATTTGGAGAGAATTTTCTCTTCCTCTTCCTCATTGACTGGTTTTTCGTCGTCGTCGTCGTCCAAGTTTTCTTCTGTTACGGCTTCCTTATTTGCGAGCTTCTCCTTGGTCTTTGTCTTTTCCTTTTCCTTGTCGTCCTTCTTCTCCTTCTCCTTGGACTTCCTGTCTAGCTTGTTGTCCTTCTTTTCCTCCACCTCCTTCTTATCCTTGGCCGTCTTGTTGTCTCCATTTGTTCTGGCCTCGTTGGTCTTTGACTCGTCCCTCTCCTTGTGCTGGTTCTTGCCCTTCTTGCCCTTCTTCTCAGGAGGCTCGATGCCCATCGCCTTGCATATCCCCGTAATCGCCTTGTCTGTGACGGTGCGGACCTCTTGGCGAGCGCAGAGGGCGCTCGTAACGTTGTGCAGCGCAGTTCGTTCTTCTTCGGTGAGCACAGGCTTGGAGACGCCGCGCTTCACGGCCTCGGGAAGGTTGGGGCATTCGGCAATGCGCTTGATGCGAAGGAGGGAGAAGCAGAGGTGGGCATGGGCGGCCTGGTAGAGGTCGAGGGACTTGAGAACAACAATTTCATTTTCTATCCTGGCCTTCTTGTCCTGTGGTGTGCTTCGGTCGTGGAGTCGCTTGGACTGGCGCTGTCTCTCAAAGCCTTTGGCGGTCTTGAGGGCGTGGTGCAGCTCGCCCCAGTATTTGGCAAAAACCTTTTCGACGTCATCCTCCTCGCTTCTCTTTCTTTTTCCGAGGGACTGCATATTCGTGATTAGGATGGCTCGGGACGTCCCGTCGCAAATCGAGTTTGGTTGAGTCGAACTGTCAATTGGAAGTTGGGGGAGCTTTGCGCCTGCAGCAGAAGTGCAGCCATCGGTTGTTGCACTTTTCAGTGGGGCCGTTGTTGATCTCGATGCCAGCCGGGAGCGGCTCAGACCGAGGAACCAAGGAAAGGAGCATGGGCCACTTGGCGAGCCGGGCGAACCAAATCAATGAAGCCGAAGAGGACTGAAGCTGGCAGCTCGAACGCGTTCACCAAAGATCACCCACCGTGACAGCGCCTGGACAGCCCCCCCATCCACTGACCGGGGGCTATCCATCCACACCGACGACACAAGCCAGAGACAACAACAACATGCATCGACGACGACAAGGTCTTTCTCCTAGCTTCACATCTCCGATCCATTGCGGTTGCTGTCGCCAATAGTCACAGAATTCTCGCGACCGTATTTTGCCGATTTTCAGTCGCACAATCCAATTCCTCGCTACGCGTGCGTCTTTCACATTCCGTCTTGCGCCCAGCAAAACAGTCCGTCGCTCTTGTGACTGGCAATTGATCACACACCACCATCCGCGACCATCCAGACCGAACACTCGAGTTCACAACCACTCAAGACAAACTCGCCATGGCATCTTCACAGCGCACGATACAATACACCATCCCCGGGAGGGAAGACTTTAACAAACTGTCCGACGAGCAGAAAACGCGAGTTGGCGAAGCTGTACGTGCCAACCTTTCTGTCTTCTCCCTCCTTTCCTTTGTTTACTATCACCCCTGCTATTTTTGCCATTCACATACATGTCATGTTGCTGCGCAACCGCTTTCCCTTCTACGCCCGACCCGCACCACCACCCCCCAAATACCAACCAGCTAACACCCCTTTGCCAACTCGTTCAGTTCGACCTCTTCGACTCCAACAAAGACGGCCTCCTCTCCTACGAAGAATTTCGCTTCGTCCTGCGCGCCCTCGGCTTCGAGCTGCCCAAGGCGCAGACTTTCGACTTGTTGATTCGCCACGGCCAAAAGCCCGCCAACTGGCCGCTTGACCAGGAGTGTCCGCCCGTCTACCGGCTCTTCAACCTACCGACGGCGCAGGCGATCGCGGGAACGCTGATCCGGCAGCGCGACCCCAAGGAGGAGCTCCGTCGCGCGTTCAGGCTGTTCGATATAGATGGCAAAGGCATGATCACGCAGGACGATCTGAGGAGGGTGAGCAAGCAGGTGGGGAATAACATACCGGATGCTGATATCACGGCCATGATTGAAGAGTTTGATGCGAGTGGGAAGGGGGGAGTGGATGAGGATGAGTTTTTGAGGTTGATGATGAGTAAGAAATGAAGCGGGCAAAGAAGAAGGATAAAAGAAGACGAAAGAGATGGTGCTTTTTTGCAGATAAAAGTCATGTGGAATGGTTAGATGATACCCGAATGGAGGCATGATGGACAATGAATATTTTTGTTTGGTTCTTCTTTGGGACCGCTCTTTTCACGCGGTGATCGATCTGTGGTTGAAGGGCAGGGGAACGGGGAGGGGATGGGACTGATGATAGGGTCGCAGGTATCGGACGCTCAACGTCTTGTTCGATCCCGAAAGGCAAGTCTCGCCCTCTCACTTCTTTCATCTATATCTTATGGCTTCCTGTTGCCAGCCACCCACATCCGAGCAGCATTCGACACGGCGCAATCAACCCATCGGCGGTATTTTTCATTGAGCGGAAGGCTCTAATCTCCAACTGTCCTTCCAGTTGACTCACGCATTAAGTTCCTTGCGCTAGAGCAGGAGTCGAAGTGCCATAATACAGCATGAAGTTAGTAGCCAAGGTCCTCATGGCCCCCAGTTGACGTTCAATGACTGTACTGCCGAATATGGTCTGAGCCGCATCGCAACAAGCGGGATTACCCAGATACATCCGTTTTGAGGTTACAAAATCAAGGGGTATCAACAATGTTGCAGTTAAAAGGGGCGGACGCAGCCAGAGCGAACCTAGGTCGTCGACCTGACCCTCATGAATACCTGGAATTTTAGCACTCCAAGTCAGTTCACTAACATGACGAGGACAGGAGCTTTTCGACTCGAACACTGATCCCTCATGTATTTCCGGCTCTTCGAGTGTCTGCTGCGTTCCGATCAAAGCCTGACTTGCCAACCTCGAGCTTTGCGCTAGTCATCCATTGTGTGTTTTTTAGTAACACCTTTTTAGGCATCATTCGACTCTTGGCCCAGGAAAGCACAAGATAATATATTTTCGCAAGGTACTACACCTTGTTGTGAAGATATGATGACTGTGTGAAGCATTGAAGGTCGGATGCACACCAAGCCGTGTTCAGTTAGTGCCAGATACGCGACGACGCTGGAAGACGTCAAGCATTTCACGATGCTCGAAGTCGGGTATTTCCCATGCCGTGACTGATGTGGGGTCATCCTTGATATGCCTCTGGTCCCTGTGGAATGTGATCCTACATCGGACGGATCGCTCCTTCCTCTTCCCAAAATACACTCAGGTTCTACCCATTTCTAATGGCCTGCAACGGCCCGGCAAACGGACCGTCAAGTGGAATCAGCTGAGCCCATAAGACACTTCACCTGACGGAGCGGGCAGGAGCAAACGGGACAAAAACCTCCAACAAAGCAAGAGACGGGGCTGTCGTGCTAGCGGCCCTTCCACCTTCTCCCCATCATCTCGCATCTCCTCCTCCTCGTCTTTTTCTGGTCGTCCACGACCAACACCACGAGTAGACGAGCAAAATGCTACCCCTCCCGCTGAAAAGCGAGTACCTTGGGTACAAGAAGGACACCGACGCAGTGGCAGCATGGCTTGCCTCGACCGCAAAGAAATGCGGCTTCCCTGCCGACCAACTCAAGTCGGGTTCGTGGGACACCTCGGACACTTCGTCACTCTCCACAAAGTCCTCCAGTAGCGGCCGGAAGAAGGGCAAGGCGCGCAAAGCGGCCAGCGCAGCCGTTCAAGCCACGAAGAAGGCCATTCACGGTGTCTCCAAGTACATTGTTGCCATATCGGATTATCCCAAGTTGGCAAAGCACATTGCCGACACCGCGGACCCGGCCATTACCGTTCCCGATAACTTTGTGGTCACCATCAATCGTGTCATCTCCAATCGCTCCGGCTTCGGTGAGCGTTTGGCTGAGCATGGTGTTGGACCGGACACCAAAGGCGATTTGAAGCATCGCCACTTTGTTGAGGTCCTGAAGAAGGTCCGAGAAGCCCTCCTCCCTCGCATGTCTAGCAAAGCCTCCACTTCGACGAAGGTCAAGGCTGCTAAGTCGGATGAAATCAGCAACAGATTTGCTGGCCTGGCCGTCGAAGAGCCCTCGCAGGCCTTCCTGGATGCTCCTGATGTTGAGAGACCCACCCAGCCGACAGAAGACAAGACCATCTATGAAGCTGAGACACTCGCTGAGCTCGAAGATGTTTTGTTCACTTATACCATCATGATGAACGACCTTGCCCGCATCCGGGCTACCATCCGCTGGATATGGGAGAACTACCAGAAGGGCCTCTTCGATATTGCAGCGGCAGCTGTTGCTACCGACACCGCTCTCGCTTTGGCCCGCGGTATCATTGACGAGGCCGAACCTAGCTTCAAGAACTTTGAGGGGGCTACCTGGGGTGTGCAACACAAGTTCTTCCTCGCTTGCTGTCTTCGCAAGGGCTACAACATCAACAGCGTCTTCTCTGACGATGCGTCGGATAACTTCAACTACAACATGTATGATCTTGCTGATGAGTGCTTCATCAACGCTCATCGCTGTCTGCTTTCTTTCCTCGACGTTCTCTCGCCAGACCATTTGCCCATTATCAGGGAAGGCGTCTTGGGCCACTATGATCCCACCAAAAACCGGGATAACCTGCCTGGACACGCAAAGTTCAAGGAAGATCAGATCCTCCTCATGGAGTTTCTGAGCGAGCTAACGGTTGTTACCCGCATGATTCCCAGCTATCCCGTCGAGGACGAATTCATGCGCGGAGTTCGAGAGATGGACAAGACAAGCAAGATTCCATTATCACTGGTCTTTGCCGCCCAGACCTTCCTTGACATTCATCACCTGCTACGAGTCGATGTTTCGCAAGGATCCAAGTTCATGCAAAACGAGATAAAGCACCTCAGTCAAACCCTCAAGGATCACCTCGACTATCACAAGAAGAGCAAGTTGCGGATCAAGAACTGGCCCGAACGCATGGATGACATGCTGCGGTTGGTGATCAAGCAAGGGCAGGAGATTGTGGCGGACCCCGTCTACCAGTGCAAGGTTAGCTACTATCGCCGAAACAAGATACCGATTGCGTCGTCTATGAGGCCGAATCGAATCCTGGACTACTCCCCAGTCCTTGCCGGCCTTAACCTGCTCAGTTACCGAGGGGATATGTACTCCATTGGCTTCGACGCTGCAACCGCTTGGGGATCCATCCAGTATACAACCCATCTCTACTCTGCGCTCCAGAATGAGAAGCTGGTTGATCCTCACTTCTGGCCAGACTTGGAAATGGCCCAGGCCCTTCTCCCTGATTCTAGCTTCTTTCCTGGAGGAATCGCCCCGAAGACTCGCAAGAAGTACCTTGAGACCTTCGTACTCCAGATGGGGGCCGCTGGGGTCCCGCGTGGTCTCAAGAAAGGCCTACCAGTTTCATCCATCTTTGTGGAGAAGTATCTGAAGCGCACCGAGGTCCCCTGGACGCCCGAGAATATCCACGACATTGTTTCCCGTAGCGGGTTCGAGGCTAAGGGCGAACTGGGCAAAGGAAATTTGCTCATGTGGCAGATCGACGAAAAGGACCAGAAGGATATTGAGAAGAAACAGATATTGAGAAGAAACGTACGTTGGAGGCCAAAGGCAAGAAGCGCGAGGAGTACCTGCGACCGGATGAACTCATTCAGGCGGCAGTCATGGCTCTCCACGAGGAAGTTACGGAGATGTCGTTCCCTTGGTTGACACTCCACAAGTCATGCTGGGAGGTGATGAAGCTGGTCAAGGAGAAGAACCATCAGCGTTTATCGCAGATCTTTGGTAGCGGCTACCTCAATGACAAGAGCCAAATGCCGTTTGTGATTGGGTACATCTTCATGACCACGTGCGGCGAGTGTCCCGGCCATCTGAGGACCATGGACCTCATGGAGCAGGCCGCGGAGGCCGTCAAGGAGTATGTTACACGGGGATCGGGAGATCTGTGCTTGAAGCTGTTTGCGGAGATGGGACACCCTGTCCAGTTCGTCAACGAGGATGAGCTTTTGGAGAATAGTGTCTAGAAAAGGGGAAAGCCCCATCATAAGAGCCATACTGCATAGACATGGGAAATATGTAGCATAGCATGGTTCTTATATGAAGGGGATCAGATTTCGGAAGATATGTGAAGCTAGACAGAAGAAACCAGTTCATAGCTGACACCTCGTCGTTATCTGTAGTGACCATGATCATTTAATTATGACAAACCACAGTCTGCTTCAACGCCGATTGCCTGAACATATCTCACAGTGGTCATTTCCTTCGTCTTTGGTTTCAGCTCTCATGCCCCTTATCGAGTTTGAAGCTGAGGGTAAAACGGAAAAGGGAATTTTGATGCTCAAGAACATTGACGTGCAAGATCAAAAAGCGCATCGTGAAGCACGATTTGTCGTGGGCCACAGGCGACAAAAAGTAATGAGTACCAGCGACTTGATCCAGGCCGCGGTCATACTCTCCAGGCGAAAACCCTGGAAATGACGTTTCCTTATTTGATCCTCCATGTTAATTGCTAGAGCATGTTCTTTATAACAGCCACGATCATTGTCTGACAGCTTCGGCTCCATCGAGAACCCTGAGCCAGGCACCCTACATCGATGGCTACGTCTTTATGACGTGGGCCGGTAATAATGGCCCGCGAACGATCTCCATGGGGAAAAAGGCAGCTAGCTAGCTGAATGCTGTCAAAGAGTCTATGACGGGACATTCGTTTCTACCTACCTACATAGGTAGTCTCGAAAATTCTCAGGACTGCCACGGAATACCCTGTCGAGTGTCTCCCAGGATGAATTGGACACCGAGGAGGTCCAAGCCAAAACTAACAAAGCCTGATTGGTTGCCACACGACGATGCACGGTGCCCTTCTTTCGCCTCACAGGTAGCTTTCGAACATACTCGAGGCCTTGGTTGGTTTTGCCTTGTTACTAAGGCGGGTTAGTTGTTCAAGTCTACCTAGGTGGTCAGAATTCATCATTCTCATGGATGATGACGGATGATCAAAGTGTACCTGTAATAAGGTGTTAGAACCAGTGAGTGTGACTTGACGAGCAACAGACTACCTCTAGCTGATGATCACTTAAAGCGCAAAACTGATGCAGATGTAGGCTAGGTAGGAGATATAAACACATCCTGGTAAATAGAGACAAGAGAGAAAAGAACCCCGTCGTGCTATACTAAACCTATCATCGAGATAGGACGTATGATAAGGTAGTAAAGTAGTAAATGATTATACCTAACCACTCCATCACCCCAAGCTAGGCAGCTACCTCTACCGTCTGATCTAAAAGGGAGGAAGGAGGTGCTATCAAAGTTGGCTGGTCTATAAAAACCCCCATCATCCCGCTCGGCCGTCTTCCGCTTCCAGTTGTTTCTCAACAACCCAACCAACATCCATTTGACAGTCACTCCAGGCGTGCACTCATATAATATATACCTCTATGTAAGTCGAGGCTATCGATCTCCTTTGCCCTACCACGATGATTGTCAGGTGATCATCATTTCCGTTTTCATTATCATCATTATCATAATCACTAACTTGGCAATTACCCACAACAATAGTACCACCACCCCATTACAGATAATACATAACAACAAACCAAATTTACCCCATCATGACAACTCCCATCTTGACCCCCACACCCATCTACCGGGTTTGCGCCCTCATCGAGCTCAAAGGGTCGGCCAACATCCGCGACTGGAACCACTTTCTTCGAGTGGAACTCGACGCCGAAGAGCTGACCGAATACGTCTTCGGTCCTACTAGCGCCGTCCCGGAGCCGAACAAGAACCTCGACCCCGTGGCACACAAGGCCTGGAAGCTGGCGCGCGCCAAGGCCATGAGGATTCTGTACACGACTTTGAAGAGGGAGACGGTGACCAACAGGCTCGAGGGCTACGGCTGGGACGAGGATAACAGAGATCCTTCCTATGTTCATAAGCTCGTTTGGAAGGTTTTTGGGCCTGGAGCTCCCTCCATAGGCCTGGGCGGACTTTGAGATTAGGAGGATCACTTTTCAAACAGTTGGTTGATGAAATGCACAATCAGGCAAAGTCAAGCCTTTTTAAACAACCTCTTAAAGTAAGAGGCACTCTCGATTTCAACAACCACAGCCAAGCTATAAAAAGCCATCAAAAACATGACCTAGTGTAGACCACGCACGAAATCTGCGTGCGTGTACTCTTACTGTACCCAAGATTACATGTAAATATCCAAACAGATAATCCCGTTTCCGTATCCTTCTTTCGTTTTGCCAAAAGAGAAATGTCCAAAAAAAAAAGCCAAAGAAGAAAACGAGCGCCAAATGACATATGCAAAGAACTTTCTATGTTGTTGTTCTCGTGTCGTTTGTGTCTCTCACAAAGACCGATGAGCACACAAGAGTCATCCATCATTCCAAGTCCAGGGGGGGATCCCAAAATACAAAAAGCCACAATAGAAAAATGCTGATGGAGAAATTGTTCATCGCAAGGAAAGCATCGCGCCAGGCACCGCTTTAAACGACAGGGCCAGCCTTGATGACATCCTCAGTAGCCTCGCTCTCGTACTTCTTGAAGTTCTCGAGGAAGAGACCACCAAGCTTCTTGACCTCGGTGTCGAACGAGTTGGCACCAGCGGTCCAGGCGGTCTTGGGGTTGAGAAGCTCCGAGGGAACACCGGGGCAGCTCTTGGGAACCTGGAGGTTGAAGACCTCGTAGTTCTCGTACTCGACGTTGGCGAGCTCGCCAGAGTGGATGGCGTCGAGGATGGCGCGGGTGTACTTGAGCGGGCAGCGCTTGCCGCCCTGGGCGAAGCCGGCACCGACCCAACCGGTGTTGAGGAGCCAAGCGTTGGCGTTGTGGTTCTCGATCTTCTCGGCGAGCATCTTGGCGTAGCGCATGGGGTGCAGGGCCAGGAAGGGCTGGGCGAAGCACGAGGAGAAGGTCGCCTGCGGCTCGAGAATGCCGTCCTCGGTACCGGCCATCTTGGAGGTGTAGCCGGAGATGAAGTGGAACATGGTCTGGGCCGAGTCGAGCTTGGAGATGGGAGGGAGCACGCCGCGGGCGTCGCAGGTGAGGAGGATGATGTTCTTGGGGTGGTTGGGCGACAGGCAGGGGATCTTGGCGTTGGGGATGTACTCGATGGGGTAGGCGCAGCGGGTGTTCTCGGTGAGGGTGGCGTCGTCGTAGTCGACCTCGCGGGTCTCGGGGTTAAAGACGACGTTCTCGAGGACGGAACCGTAGCGGATGGCGTTGAAGATATCGGGCTCCTTCTCGGCGGAGAGACCAATGGTCTTGGCGTAGCAGCCACCCTCGATATTGAAGACACCACGATCAGACCAGCAGTGCTCGTCGTCACCAATGAGGCGGCGGTTGGGGTCGGCCGAGAGGGTGGTCTTGCCCGTTCCGGAAAGACCGAAGAAGAGAGTGACGTCGCCATCCTTGCCTTCGTTGGCGGAGGAGTGGAGGGTGAGGATGTTGTGCTTGACGGGGCCCTCGTAGAACATGACGGTGAAGATACCCTTCTTCATCTCACCGGCGTACTCGGTACCGAGGATGACCATCTCCTTCTCGGCAAAGTTGATGGCAACGGAGGTGGAGGAGGACATGCCCTCAGTGTAACGGTTGGCGGGGAAAGAGCCGGCGTTGTAGATGGTGTAGTCGGGGTGGAAGTGCTCGAGCTCCTCGCGGGGAGGGCGGATGAGCATGTTGCGCATGAAGAGAGCATGGTAGGCGCGGGCGCAGACGACACGGACGCGGATGCGGTACTTCTCATCCCAGCCGGCATAACCGTCGACGACGTAGATGCGATTCCTGGTGTTGAGGTAGTCGACAGCACGCTCGCGGTTGATCTTCCAGACCTGTAGTTGAAGAGAGTCAGCAAGTGGTGACGATGAGGGTGGCCACGTGATCTGGGATCGCCGTTGGCCCGAGTGGAGAAAAAGGGGTTCGGTTGGTGCGGGGAAGGCCGAGTGGTTTCCCGAGCGGGAGCGGGGTGCATTGATGGGGGGGCATGCATCCGAGGCTGTGACCTGATTCGGGGACAAGCGCTGCGGGTCATGACGACAGCCCAGGCGAGAGCAGGGGCGGGTCAAAGGGACCCCACATGGCGCCGGTGCACACCGGCTCCAAAGTCGCCAAGAACAATGACGTGAAGCCGTGCTCTGCTTGGCAAAGTCCATGGTGAGGTCGGCAGCCCTGCGGTGCACTTTCCACACAATCGCCTGTTCGAGTGCGAAATTGGTCTCGTGTGCTTGTGCAACCATCCAATGCCAATGCCGCCGCCAATGGATGCATTAGAAACGGTGGAGTGCAACCAACCAACCAACCAACCAACCAACCAACACCTTTTCTGGTCATGCCGGATGTGTCAAAAAAAGTGCAAGTGTTTCTTACCTCTGGGCTCATGGGCTTGTTGACAGGTCCCCACCTATTTGAGAAATCGTTAGCAAGTCTGCTGTGAAGTCGAAAGTCAAAGACAGAAACGACAGATTCAAACGTACCAAATGTCGTTTTCTGATGAAGGCTCCTTGACGATACGCTTATCTGAGGGAGAACGGCCAGTCTTCTTGCCCGAGTAAGCGGTAAGAGCACCGCTGGATGTGATGGCAGTGCCCGTCTCATAGACGAGGGCATCTTCGTAGAGGGAGGCGACTGAAGGGTTGGCGATCTGTGGAGGGTTAGTTATGCGTCCTTCCAGTAGCATGGCCATTTTCAAAGAGTCCAACTTGGAGCCAACAGGCGGTGCATATGCAAGCTCCTTCATGTTGATATCGAATGTTGCAGTCTCAAAAGGCAATGAGGAGAGAGGGACGTACAATAGCGACTCTGTCATAGTCGATGTGAGCTTTTTGATGGAGCTCCTCCTCTAGTTCTGTGTGCTCGACATGGGGCCTGTTGAAGTCATCGTCAGCACCTCTGGCCAGGCAACGAGTCGTGTTGCCATGGAGATTTGCTCACTTGACACCACCAGGGTGGAGGTTGGTCTTGTTGACGTGATCGTGGTTGAACACTAGACGAGACAAGTGCGGTTAGCCATGGTGAACTCGTCAAAGTCTCTTGTGCAGTCGGGACTGCGTGTGCTTTGGGCTGATAGAGACGAAGATATGACGACACTTGGTCATGAGGGGCATTCATTGTATGCAATGTGTATGTTGATGTGTATGCGTGGGCATTGTCGAGGCTTGAAGGCTGGCAGTTGGGGTACTTGCTGTTGGATGATTTATTGTTGTTGTTGCTGTTGCTGTTGTTGTTGTTGTTGTTGTTGATGAAGCTAGAAGATGGACCAGACGAGAGACGTTGTAGTCGAGGGCATTTGATGTTGGGATTAGTGTAGGGAGAAGCGGTTCTGATGACGGGGTCGCCCATGGTACTTATTGTTTTCGACGCGGCGGTTTGCAGAGGCCGGACGACTGGAAAGCCAACTCGGGAGTGGAAACGGTTACGGGCTCGTGGTTGAACGGTGACAGGGGATGCGGGAGCACAGCCGGAGACGACAACGACAAGTAAGCTGGAGGAGGATCCAATTGGTGAAGATGGAACATGTCCCAGGAGAACCCGAGGTGAAGGAGACATGGGATATAAAGATGTGGAGACCAAAGGGTAGCCGATGCCCAATCATGCGTGACGTCTTTGCTGTGAAGGCGCCTCCAACCCCGGAACAGGAGCGGGTGTAAGTGGAATCTAACGGGCAGCACGGGGCAGGACGGAGGCAGACGGAGCCAGAGGGTTGCAGGGCGGTCTTGACGCTATGGGCGGACAGTTTCCTGTCTGGGCTGAAGACGGTTTCCACGAAGACTTTCCGGAGCCAGGCCTCGTCCACCCTTGCCCCCCCTGTCGTCCTTCGGGAATCATCAGGGCGATGCAAATCAACCACAATTACACTAGATCGCTGCTGCGAACTGTGCTATGTACACGACCGTACGCATGGTGGTGGTGTTTCATCAGGGGTGCAGCGACGTGGTTTGTTGAACGGTTATTGCTGGATGTGGTCAAGCCTGGGTGCGCTGGCGTAGACAATTACTGTACGTACTTAATGTCTTGTAAGCTGGCAATCGAAGTCCAGTTTGCTAAGTATCAGCCTTGACGTTCGTTTCTTGCTGCTATTGAATATTCTCAGGCCACTGGATATTGTTCGATGTAGGCACGGATTCAATGAGCAACTCTCTGTATCAAACTGTCCATGAATTTCACACTGGTCTTGCATCTCCTACTTTATTACCCCGTCTGTTTAACTTGCACAAGATTCCAGTGTTGTTGGCGGTAGTTGGTCCGAGCCTTGGCCATCCTGTCAATGTTCTTGGCCGTAGCCCGAGACAATCTGTTTCGTGTTGCAATGACTACCATTCCGAAGGATGCTGGTACAGTGTAATTCCTCGATCATGTTGTGCTTTGGTTTCAGTTGAAGGCCGACGTTGGATTCGTGATTGTACGCAGCATGTGCAAGTGGATAGTGAGATGTGCGACTCGGAGACGGTGTAGGGAAACGGCCGCTGTGTGCAACCGTTGTATGTACATGTACCGACCTACATACATACCTCTAGGTAGTTGCTGGCCAGGGGTTAGGGGACGCGCGGTGGAGGCTACAGGGAAATTTGGGCCTGCCAAACCGGGAATCAGAGCAGCGCCTAACAATTTACCAGCATTGTTTTTAGAAGCTGAAGTGGAAACCCGTAAACTCAGCTAGCTCTGTTTTCGATCTCTGCTGGGCACATGACACCCTCTCCAGGCTATTACCGTCATTTACGGCTCAACCTAGCCCGTCACCGTCGTCAAGGTGAACTTTTGTTTCCCTGCATTTGGCGCCCAGGATGTTGACCGAAGCAAGCTGCCTGTGTCAAGTATGGTTATGCTTGCTTTGACGCTGTCGACTCCCCTCGTGTTCGACTCTTTGATTAGGGGCAAAACTTACTCCGAAGGATTGAAGAACAAGCCAATCAAGTGGTGAGAAATTGGGAGAGACATAAAAGAGCAAGAGTTTTGGGATGACTATATCCGGTAGTAGGGTACCGGTTCGCCAATTTGCGGCTCTACGGTGCTGCAAGTTTTAGTCACTGACACGGTATCGCAGGCCAAGAAATCGAGATGGCGACACGCTTTGAACAGAGAACCCGGGGCTTGGGAAATACCCAGCCCTTGGCAGCAGCCTGATATTCTGGAGAATTCACCATGCCAAGCCGTGGTTTGGGGAAACCTTTGCGGAAGGAAAGCCTGACCGGTGCTGGTACCCCGCAACAACCCGCATTTTGTGACCTCTTCTTTCCTTACCCCGGCATTTGTGAATGGGAGAATGGAGATTTTTTGGGCGTCCATCTCCATCCGAGCGGATGCGCGTGGGACCCCGCCATTTCATAGTGACAGGAACCGACCACTTCAGGTTCCCATCTCCATCCGCTCTTCCGGTTTTCAATTTCAGTCCATGATACGCCTGAACAGAGTTTCCCTTTTCCTCCAAATTTGGAAATAGGAATACTCCGAAAAGTTTTCGGAGTTGCAATCCGTTCTCCCCTCGTTCCAATATTATCATCGGGTCAAATCGCAGATAAGACGGTCGATAGTGAAAAGACGACATGCTGCTGTTGCATCGTCGTTCCAATGTTCCACTCCACTCTCAAAGGTACCTGACATGCGTACCTGAATCTCGCCAAGCCGTGCCCCGCTCAATGTCACCACCAACCCACGTTTGTTGTCATGTCGTTGCCGACGGCGGGCATTCCGTCATAGGTTCAGTTGACGAGAACAATCGGCGGCACCGTTTTGGTGTCTCTCTTGCTCTTCCGACTTTGCCCGAAACCCCCTTTGGAAAACAATAACCAAAACCGACAGTCTGGGGCATGCAGCAATCAATTCACAGTTCATGTGACGTTGGACCCAAGACAATCTCTTCTCTGCCGGCTTTGACGTGGATGAGTGTGTTAGGATGTGGTGTACTCTGGAAGCAAAGCAACTGGATCTCTCTGGGCGGCCTGCTTCGAGAACACGGGCAGAACTCTCGGCATTGTTAGCGCATGACTTGGGATACCTGGGCAACTGCGTGTGGGTCTTTACGTAACTGGGCAACCATCGTGACTCCTTGTGGGAGAAAGTGGTTGTAGTTGTTGTCCTGGAAACCCCAAGGTGACTAATAAAAGTAGTATTGGAGCGCAATGGAGTGCAATGGGGTCGAAAACGGAGCCCATGATGGAAACGGTCAAGATGCAAGGCGGGCATGTGATCACCACTGAATCTGGATGTTCGGGAACTATCGTGTGCTACTGTACTTGGTTCAAGAGCAATGTAGAGACGTATCTTGGATGAAAGGGGCCCTCACCCTCTGGGTCAACAGACCGCATCAGGTCACGAGAACACAGCATAGCAACAAAAGAGAAGCGGTAAAGAGGTTTATTTTGGACTTCGTTTACAGGCCAATGCATACAAGGCTGAGGCAGTGTAGTACACTACATGGGTTCCAGACCGACAGAACTCTGGAAGTCAAAATTTGCGGGCCACGAGAGAGAACAGCTTCATGGTGATATTAGTATTCATCGTGATTTGTTCCGGTGTTTGGGAATATCGCCAAGGTGTCAATACAAAAAAGTGCCCGAAGAGGTGAAACCTGCCACAAGTTCTCGGATCGCACAGCCAAGAACAACAAAAAGTTGAATGCTACAGAATCGACGACGAGGGCGGAAGTTGGCGGGATCGGCCTTGCATTTGCTTCGACTTTTTCCCGACTTGGTCTGGTTGAAGCACATGAAGATCTAGACCCTGGCCTCCCTTGTTCCGGTTTCTTCCATTGTGTGACATCAGCAGCCCGCTGCGAGTCTCCAGCCCAGCTCCGTTGGGCCGGCTTACTTTTGCTGCACCTTTTCGGCCCCGGTCGCTGACTCCCTTACACTTCTGCCGATCCCCCGACATCCGCCGACTCGGGATCCCGTCCAACTTGATCCTCTACACTACACTAAACCTGTGTGACTGTGACTCCACTTTCAACATCAACCTCACCCACGGTAACACCGCCAAAATTTCACTCGCGAATTCACTCGGTAATTTTCAATGGAAACCATCAGTGTCGCGTGCCTTCCTTCCTTCCTTAAACTCGCTTAAGCAACAGCCTGCATTTCGCCAAATCAGCCGATTATCCAGTAACCACTGCTGGACAATACCCAGCCGAAGAACCATTGAAGGAGAGGCGTCTACAAGCTTTTCAGCCTGCGGGAGAGTTACAGTGGCTTGTTTATGATTTAATATCTCTCCCATCAAACAGAATGAAACGCTTTACGTTCGTCGTGATGAGCCTGATTTCGACGGGCCAGAAAGATCACTGTTGAGTTTGTCTCGACGAATCGGTATCCAAAACATCCAGCCGACCGTTTTTACGATTTCCCACAAGAGGGAGCTGCAGGCCAAGTTACCAACTCCGGCAAGAGATTCTCGTGCTGCTCTCCCGTCTCCCACCTATCCAATCCATATTCGTTGAAGCTCGTGCGTCTGTGAACTTCAAAACCGACCGTGGTTGTCGGGACCTCGCTCGGCGGCTACACCCGCATGATCTGAGCTCAGGCACTGAGCCTTGGACTTCTCTGGGCATCGGGGTATGTACATAAAAGACGGTTGGTCCTCGGCCCCAAGAGGCGAACTTACCCCGGATTGGATCTTACCCTGATCCTAGTCGCTCATTGATGACTTGGCTCGTGCCAGGGGGGGAGAAAACGTGGGTTTGCAAAAGAAGATGAACCGGGACCTGCCCAGCTCCATACTTCTCCCCAGGTTTTCCAACCTACGAAAGCGGATTGGACGGTTTGGAGAACGGACGCCGCCCTGCCGCTCCAGCCTCTTATCCCCTTAGGTTTATTTACCCTCCTGTGGCTAGTCTGCTTTTGCCTCTCTTTCCGTACAAGTGCTCTTTAAACAGCAACCGGCAAGTACATACGTAACAGATGCTTCCCTGACCGGCTCACGGGTCCCGGCCACATACCCTACATCGCCACCGTTCATGCAATGTGTGAGTCCAGTTGTTGATGTTCGTCCACCAGTCAGCTGGCTGCCGAGCCGCCGCTATCCGGGAAAACGTCGATCTTGATGGTGCGTACACTACGTACTTATTATATCTAAGACACTCATCCCTCACTCACCTACACTAACGGATCAGACGGCCAGATGTTAGCCGTGATCCGTGAACCGATGAAACATTCGCACCATGAACATGTTATTCCCGTTTAACACTTTCCCGGTGGTTACCTTGCATTGATCGCTGATCACCACGGAACTCCATTCGCATGAAGTCCGAGATCAACGGGATGATTCTCGTCTTTTTTACTCCGGCGTCCGGTAGAGGTAGTTCCCCACGAGCGACAACACTCTTCAATACCGTATTATCCGTCTATCAACCTGTTCCCTCTAGTCCTCGCTCAAACCAATCACGTACCATAAGTATACACTACCTTTACGGAGACATGTACGGTGACATGGTTTATGGAAGCCGTCTACCACCTACACGTCCGTAGACACACGAACACACCATGTCAACACCTTTTCACACTCTACCCAGATTACTTCATCCATAGGTAGAGGTTACATACCTATCTCATCCCTCTAAATCAATTCGAACCGAGCCAGGCGACGTTAGAGTAGTGTGGAGTACCATAGTAGTCCCGGAATGAGTTGAAATTAAAGAAATGCAAGAGAGTACATGTAAGGTTCAGTAGTAATTGCCTCGGGTAAGTTAAACCTTTATTTTTTTTCCTTTTTTGTCTTTCTTTCCTTTTTTTTTTTTTTTTTTTTTTTTTTTTTTTTTTTTTTTTTTTTTTTTTTTTTTTGGGATGTGTTAGCTCTCTTAACGACGGACTGGATTGGTTCTAGCTGACTGTAAACTGTTCGGGCTTCGTGACCAGAATAGATACATAATAGGTAGGTAACTTTTTAGCATTAAACCACCTATATTTCACCTCCTTTCGTCAGGTATTCCACATGGAATGGTGAATATGACTTCGCTAGGTAGAGGTGCCTAACATCATTCTACATGGATAGAGGTATGGAAGAGGTTGCCCCGTGAGAACACAAGAGGTACATGTAGCAAGCTTGGAAATTTAAAATGTCGCAACTTCCTGGGGAATATATCGTCTTTTGCCAATCCAAGTCAGGTTCGCCATAGCGGGTAGATGTTTGTCGAGATACTGGACTAGTACCCAAATCAAGGGCAACATGCCATCCCATAGTCGGGTTCTCGTAAAAAATCATCGCTTCATTCATCATGATATATATAGCAAGTGTTTTGACTGTCACGTAAGTTCGCTTATCTCTTGTTAAAATCCCGGATGCTTAGCCCTAAAATGATTTTGTACATTCTTGGACATATCGAGTTTTCCCACACCCCCTTCTCGACCATTTAAACTGGTGCTCTTCGTGTCAACGACCCTGCCGCTTCAGTAACTGTAGTCTTAAAGGCAACCGCCACTCTCAGACGATCGACATGGAAGCCCTGTATCTTCCTCAATGCTACCGTGGAGTTATGGGTAGGTAGGTAAAACTCGTGGGTCAGGTCGCTGACAATCTCTGGCCCTCGAGTGGCCATACAATTACAGAACCACAAAGCTTTGCTTGTTCGGATCCATGCCAGGGATCTAAATGACAAAGAGTTTCACTTTTTCTCGCGACGACAACAATATCAACGACGGAGAAACTTCCAAAACTCCCAACCCCCTTCAAAGATGGGGTATAAGCTCCTCAGACAGAGTCACCGGTTTAGTGACGTTACGCGGCTCAGTGTATGGATGAATCCGATCCGGCCCTCCCCCAAACGAAACCACCTCAACTGAATAGTCCAATTCCCTTCACAGGCGAGCCCCTGCTAGCCACATGCATGCATTTTGACCTTTTGACTTTGGCCGCATACCACCAAAACGACATTGTGAGTGCACGGCCACGCACCGAACGGCGGGTCTTACCTCTTTCGCGTAGCAATGATCCAGTTGACCCTACCAATCGGCCACATAAATGTCTTCTTTCCGCTCTTCAGCTCCCACTTCTCGATCTCGGCTGGTCCGCCCTCGGCCCCGCACGTGCGCAGCAGATGGGCCACCTCCTCGGGGGTGCGCGTGCGCAGGGCGCTGACGATGCCGTCGGCCACCAAGACAAAGGGGAGGATGGGGATCAGGTATGTGAACACCAGCGTCCAGGGCGCGTGCCAGACGCAGAGGGCGTAATAGGGCGCCAGTAGCATGATGCCGATGCCGAAGAGAATGGGCGGGAGCATACCGAGCAGGGTGCGGTCCTGCAGCTCAAAGATACCGAAGCCGTCACTGGTCTCGACCGTGTTCTTAAGGATGGCGCGTGCCAGTGGGTCGTCGAAGTGGTGGAAGGCCAGGTTGAAGAGCCGGAATACCTTCTTGCCTTTGTCCTTGTACTGACCGACCAGGTCGGCGGGCGCGTTGGCGGCGTCGACAGGGTCCGCGACGTAGCTGAGGTGTGAACTCTCGGCCGCGGCTTTCTTCCAGTCGGGCACGTGTGGGTGGAGGTCCGTGAGGATGAATTGGACTCCGTCTTTTTCGTTTTGTTGGGAGGAGGGCGGGAGAGTGGCGTTTAGATGGCGCTCGATTGAGGGCGTGGGACCGCCGCCGCCGGCGCAGAAGTCGATGAAGACATGGTCGAATACGGCTTGGCCGAGCGTGTCGGAGAGAAGGTTGGCAACAGTTTGGGCGGGGGATTGAGCTTGAAGGAATGGAATCTGTTGCGCGAAAGGCGGTAAATGTGTTAGTTACAATACTAGAACGAGAAGAGGAAGGGGGTTGTGTTTACGTGGGTTGTCCAAGCTATTGTCAGAGCTGCTTGGACTTTTGACCGAAGCCACGGTGGGAACCTTGATGGCGGCCCAAAATGTCAGTTGTTGTGGCGCTCTTTAACGTAGTTGCCAGAACTTACCATGGCTGGTCATCGATCTCAAACAGATGCATCCGGGGGAGTAGAGGCGCCATCGTGTCTTGTGTGGTCTCTATTGGGCTGCAGTCAAAGTTTATTGTCTAGAGTAATATTGGTGCTCAAAATATCGCGAGGAAGAAGGGCATTGTTGGCCAGATACAAAGGTTGCAAGTTTCGGGGGCGATTATCGATAACAGCTAGAGCATCAGCCCAAGCACGTCCACGCATGCAGATGACCCAACGACACGACAAAGTTGAGACGATGCGGAGAGCAGACTCCACATCAACGGAAGCGCTGCAAGAGCAACTGCAACTGAAGTGGGAGCTTCCGTCTCTAGTGCATTGTATGCTGTATGTATGGACTCACAAAAAACCCCAGTACAACTGAAAATAACGCCTGTATTTCCTCCCATTTTGGCTGGTCATTTCCGATGAATCTGGCAGCTTTGTCGCGACGTGCCAGTCCAGCGCATGTGAAAGGGCGATCGAGTTGATGATGTCAATGATCTCCGGGAAACCTTATTCCAAGCTCAAATGGCGTGCATAGGATACCCTCGTCTCTCGATCCGCGTGCGCAGGTACCAGGCTGACTTGGTAGAGGCACAGTGTATTTGTGCTCTTCTCAGTTAGCACCTTGCGATTTCCAGCTTGATACAACCAAACAGTTTGGAGGCTTGCGCAGTGAAAACGTGATGATGATAGATGTGGTAGTGTTTTGAGGATGTGACAATCTCCTTCATCGTGTGGAATACGTAACGGGCCCTAATACACGGATGATTTCAAACAGGAGTTGTTTGAGGAAGGGATAGCTCACAGCCATGGTGGGATTGGGGGCAGAGAAAACATTAACAGATATCCACCAAAAGTTGGACACAACTCAGATACTTGACTAACACTCACTATCAACGCCCCCCAAGCACTGTTTCCTTAGCCGGTGAGAGCCATTCCTTGCACGATCTGGTACGACTGCGGGGCAAGCCGCTATCGAGCTTCAGCTGGGATGAATGCATTGAATCATTCATTGTTTTCGGGACGCTGCAATCGCCTGCAAGGGTTCACAGTTTGGACTTTTCTTGATCTTACGACTTTGCGGCCTGGTGGTCTTTCCTTTTACTTACCCATCAAGGCAACCCCGACCTCTTTCTTTGCTGCTTCCCAAGTTCTCTTCGCATATTGTTGTTATTTTCACGAGGAAAAATTTGATTGACTTTGTGGCCATGTACTCTCAACACATCTTGTGAGCGACCAATATTTCAAGTCTAGAAATTGTCACTCGAGCGTGCACATTCGCGACCATTGCAAAAGGCAACTCGTTGCCACGTTTCTTGACGAGTCGCGGTCCAATTGTCCACCTCCTGCTGGTCCATCCTCCAAGAAGAGTTCATGAACCCTGCCTTCGACATCATCACCAGACCTGCCTCCTACCATGGGTATCATTCACGAGAAGGCGCATTACGTCGTTGCTGTCGCCCTCGTTGCCTTCCTTATACGCGCTTTTGTTCTTAGCCAGTGGAACACCATCAAGAAAAATGGCGAGCGTCTAAAGTAATCGGCCTGATCACTTCCCCTGCTCATCTCACAACAAAGTCTAACAGCATTGGCACATAGGAAACCACCCAATACCCTCCCTTTGGTGGGGAATGGCCTCCAGTTTCTCCAATCCAGATGGAAACTGTTCAGCTGGTTTGACGCCTGTCAACGCAAGTTTGGTTACGAGACGGTTGCTATCTCGGTCCCAACCCTGCCTCCTGGAGTGCTCATTCATGACCCTCGTAACCTGGACTACGTGTTCAAGAATGAGGGAATCTTCACCAAGGGCAATTTCGTCAAGGGCCGAACGTGGGATCTCTTCGGCAACGGCATCATCAACGCCGAAGGCGACTTTTGGAAAACTCAGAGGAAAGCAGGCCTAAGCTTTCTCAACACCGCCAACTTGCGAGTTCTCACGGATGTCGCCCTACCCCAATACCTCTCCGAAAGCATTTCCCAGCTCAGGTCAAGCACCAATGGTACCGTGGTCGACCTACAGCATGTCTTTCATGAGATCACCACTAAACTGATGGGCAAGATGGCCTACAATGCAAGTGTTCTTGGTATCTACCGTGCTGAAAAGGATCGTTTGGACTAACAGACACCCAGATGGCAATGCATGCGGACGACGAGTTTACCGTATCCTTTGACTATGCATCGGGCGGCACTGCTGAACGTTTCCAGAATCCCCTGTGGTTCGTAACCGAAATCTTCCTGGGGGCAGAGCTTCGACAGTCGATCGCCGTTGTTAAGGACTTTGGAAAGCGTATTGTTACCAAGGCCGTACAAGACCGCCGAGAAAAGGGTTTCGGAGAGGAAGAGGGAAAGCTTGATCAAATCTCAGGCAGTCTGATCCAGTCCCTCCTCGATGCCATCCAGGACGAGCAAATGGTAGCCGATGCTGCCTTAACCTATCTCTCTGCAGGCAGAGACACAACCGGCCAAGCCTTGACATGGACCTTCTACCTTTTGATGAGGCATCCCAGAGTCGTTGCCAAAATCCGAGAGGAAGCCACGCAGCTGCTGAAAGAAAAGAATGTTACGCTCACCCCGGACCAGTTCGACTCCTCGCTTTTCAACCCTGTCACCATGCCCTACAGTATGGCGGTGTTCTACGAGGTCCTCCGTCTCTATCCGCCCATCCCCTTCGAGATCAGACAATGCAACGAAGACGTTACGCTCCCCGACGGCACCTTTCTGCCCAAGAGCTCCATCTTGGTATGGTGTCTGTGGGCCATGCAGCGATCAAAACTTACTTGGGGTGACGATGCCGACGAATTCAAACCGGAGCGATTCCTGGACGGAAACAAGCTGATATCAAGGAGCCCATCCGAGTTTCCAGTCTTTTATGGCGGACCGAGGACCTGTCTGGGAAGGAAGATGGCGGAAGCCATTGCTGCACAGGTTATCCCAACCATGGCCTGCCTGTTTGACTTTGTCCCTACTAGCGATGAGGAGAGGACAAGCAAGACCAGTTTAACCCTTCCTATGGAGGGCGGCCTACCCGTGACAGTAGAGACTAGGATCGGGGAAGAGCGAGAGAAACTGGCGCGCATACCGGAAATCAGGTTTAGCGAACATTAAAAGCGACTAGATGGCACTCGTATATAGACGGCTTCAGCATTGTTTTATACCATCATGATACCCATGGGCAAGGGCTTCGTTCTCAGCCCGATGTTTCTGCGATCAACGTTAGTCTTGTTACACGAAGATGCAGCTCAATGTGTTATATCCCGGCGGAAGTATACATGTTCTCTCCGCTCATGCTACACCATATCAAGGGCTTTGTTGACATGAATTCGGGACTGATGCTGGCACAACAGGTTTACATGAGTTCATCAGTTGTAACAGCTTGGCGGCATGCAGCTAATGACCAGAACCTTCCTCCTGGAGCTCCACGATGGGATGGGCTCGTGGATGGCATCGCCCCAGGTCTAGCACAAATTGATTCACAACAGAAATTGATCCCCTATCCCAGAACAACCTAACAGCCCCATCCTATCAACAAATTTCCCATACACCCGGTGCGAACCATGACTGGTGCCAAGTGCCGCGACCACAAAGGCGTTAACCAAGCTCGTGTACGGTCTTTTCTCGTGGCGCGTTTCGTCGTAACACAGACCCAACAATCGCCCGCCGGCACGGTAAGCTTACTCCGATTTGGTTGTCAATAACCTTAAATCCTTATCAGTTGATATTGTGAAAACCGAAATGGGGATGGTTTGCAGGTTCTTTCAAAAAGCTGTGCAACTCCGGAACCGGACAGCCGAGAAAAGAAGCAGCCATCGACGGTAGATGTTCCGACTGATAGGTACACACAACTACTACGAGTTAAAAGACACGTTGACAGTTTTCGAGATTCTGGCTGCAGAGCTCGACTGAACAAAATCAGAATTTGACTATTTTGGACTAGGTACCTTGCCATGCATACCGCTCATCTCCAAGCAAGTTCTATCTTTCAAAGGTTCTTCTCCCGAAATGAGTCGAGGCTGAATTACCTCTCCGATCCTCCCAACAAATCTCAGACTGAATACCACCAGTCGTGATGCCAGCCTTTCCGAAGACAACAGGCAGAACCTCTTCCAACCGATGAGCTCATGGATCCCAGGTCTAGATCACATCATGCGGTAAGTCGAAATACGCAGCTCTGTCCTGCTGATCTCAACGGAGGTGGCCCCTTCCTCGTCTATTTTTTTTTCGGTTCTTTTCAGGACGGAAGGAGCACTCATTTGCAAAAGGTCACGAGTACTTCACCAGACGAACTAGAGGAACCTTGACTCTATCTGACTCCCGGTCCACTCTCTCCCTTCAATTGTCCCGCTCCGAGGAAGTCTTCACTGGGACCACTTGCCCTAACCTCTCCGCAGAGGGCCTCTTTGGATCGTTCTTTTTTATCGTCAAGAGGGCCGCGGGGGTTTTACTGTTGTTCAACTTGGGCCAGCCCTCTCCTTCTTCACTCTCTACCAGGTCTAGTTCTTCTCACCTTCTCATCCTTTGCTTAACTCTCAGGGCATCGTGACAACTCTCCCGGTCGTTGTTCAATCTCCCAACACTCAAGTCCAGCAGCACCGAGACCAGGCCAACACCGTCAAAATGGCTATTGTTCAGTCTCTCCTCAACCTGACGAATTACGCCAGTCCGCTCGAGCGGACGGTCGTCCCCTGTATCATGATCGCTTACGCGATTCAGATTGTCGTGGCCATCCCTTCAATCATCTACCAGTCCGACCGCTTCTTTGACGTCTCGGGGTTGTCTACTTTCCTCATCATCAACATTCTGAGCCTCTACCTGCCTGCCATCAGGGCCAAGTATGGCGGGGATAACCTTGAACAAGTTGCGGATGCAGTCAATGAGGGCGTCCAAGCGGTTACCGGAACCCAACCTGGATGGGGAAGCCTCTTTATGGCACCCTTCAAAAGATGCAACATTGTTCAGGACGTCGCTGCTGGCACCCCTCTCGCCGTTGAATACAACTGGAGACAGCTTGCCTTGAGCGGTGCAGTCACTATTTGGGCTGTGAGGTGTAAGTGACCCCCGAACTTCGGATAGTGGCAGGAAACAATGGCTATTTCTTTACCCACCTCGAGAATCCCATCTGCTTTCCTCGAACTTGTCGACGAGGACGGACAGTCAGCTAATACTTCAACGACATCGTAGTGGGAGTCTACCTGTTCCGCCGCATTCTTCGCGAAGGCCACGACCGCCGCTTTAACGAGATCCGGATCAACCCGCGTCGCTACCTCAGGGCCTTCATTGGCCAGGCTACCTGGGTCATCTTTTGCATGCTGCCCGTTATTGCCGTCAACTCAATCCCTTCCGGCGTTCCTTCTATCCATGATGTCAAGCCCACGGACCTCTGGGGGTTTGGATTGTGGGTTATCGGCTTCGTGGTAGAAGTCGTTGCCGATTACCAAAAGAGCAAATGGCAAAAGGGGAAGCGGGATAAGGCTCACGACGAGCAGTTCCTCACCAGCGGCTTGTGGTCCCAGTGGTGCGTTTTTACCCTTTGACTTCCACGCCTATTTCCTGGTACTAATGCAAGTTGGCCATAGCCGATTCCCAAATTACTTGGGGGAGTCGATGCTGTGGATAGGCATCTGTACCGTTACCTTCGGCGTTCTTCTCTTTGACGACGTTCGGGAGGCTCTGGCCGCTGCCGATTCCTTCCCCATGAGTATCCTTTCGGTCATCTTCTTCTGCACAGTCGGCCCTGCGTTCGTGACTCTTTTGATGCTGAAGGTCACGGGCGTGCCGTATGCCGAGAGGAAGTACGACAAGCTGTATGGCTGTGACAAGAAGTACCAGAAGTGGAAAAAGGAGACACCCAAGTTCATCCCTATCTCCCCTAAGTATCGTTAGACTGTGATGCAACGGGCAGCTCATCGGACAGTCCGAGTGGGGTCATGGAGAGATCTATGAGTAAGACCCGGAGTATAGTCAAGCCGAGGTATATTGTGCTTAAGCTGAGAGGTGAAGTATGAATCGTTATGGAAGCTGTGATAAATCAGACTCTATATACAGGGAGGTAGAGTTAGGAGTATTATTCAACTGGAGGAGAGGTCGATTGAGACTGGGAACGTGCAGTGAAGGCCTAATAGCGGAGGTTATGCATACTTAGACCTTTTGGAGCGTCCTTGTAGATAGCTCTCCTCCGATTTACCACATTACCCTCGACAATTAACTACGTTCCTGAGCAATGATTCCATTCCCCGAGGTTCGCCACCTCCTTCGAAGAGATACACAGAGGAAAGACGGCTTCACCGAGTTTCACAAAGTTCACGCCTTGATAAGAATTACGCAAGAGTAGTTCTAGTATTCATGTCTTCTTCTTCTTCTTCTTCATGATCATGCATACATGCCGCCGCATCTGTCATCATCTACTTCATCTGCCGCGTCAAATAATATCATCCACCACTCCAATACTTTTGCCCCCCTCACCATCAAGTTCCACCACCTTTATCCAAAAATCCATACTCAGCTGTGTTTTCCAACACCTTCGGAAACCTCGCTGTCTTTTCCTCCGTAAACCCCAATTCTATGTGTGTGTGTGTGTGTGTGTGTGTGTGTGTGTGTGTGTGTGTCCAACTATATGTTGACAGATCCCATTACAAAACGCTGTTGGTAAGGTGAATAAATGAATTTGCGAGTGAATCGTCAAGCTTTTTGTTTGCCGGAACCCTCGGTAAGAAGTTTAAAAAAAGATGAAGGTGATAATGCAGGTCGGTAGGTAGTTTGTACGAGAAATGCTTTTCCAAGGGCAACAAAAGTAGTCCCTTTCGACATCCGAGGCTGAGTGGGTGAAATTACGATTGCGAATATCTGGTTGCGACGGATTGTGTGTCCGTAAACCCAAGTCGTCGGCTGGCAATATAAGAAAAGGGGCTTAACGCCTGTTGAAGTTGAGGTATCGGCTCTAGAAGATGGCCACCAACAGTTAGCAAATTGCTCCTCGATTAGATAGTTTTGAAGGGTATAATATGCAAAAACTTACCGCCATAAAAAGAATAATCAAATTGCTCCCAATGAAAGCCAAGAAAATCCCCAAATCCCTCCACCTGTTATCAAAGCTGATCCCCAGTGGCTCATAAAACTGATCGCCCACCTTGTACGCGCAGTATTGACACGCGCTCGTGGCGTTGTTCACCAAGTAACCCGCTCCTCCCCTCTTGAAGAAAGGTTCCATGTACTCCCCACAGGATTGTCCCGCGGGAGCAGTAAAAGATTGCAGCTCGTAATCCTTGCAGATGACGGGCAAGTCGTGCAACTCGGTGACCACCATGCCGCCGATGAGACGAGTGAAAGGGTTCAGCTCGTACAGCCACTTGCGCCAGAACTTGGGCATCTGCGGAGCCGGGATGGTGACGCCGCAGAAGAGGGCAAAGGTGATCATGATGAAGGGGTCGAACTGGCTCGAAATAAAGACTGTCGGGGTCAGAGCGGACAAGCACTGCGCCATGGTAACGGAGAAGACTTCGGTGATGAGCACCATGAAGAACTGATACCCCGCTCTCGAGGATTCCGAGTTCAAGCCGGGCATGTAGTACACAAACACGAAGAAGATGACGGCGCAGAAGATGTTGTAGGGCATTTCGGCGATGACCATGGACGCGGCAAAGGTGAAGGAGTTGTACATCTTTGACGACTGCTCACGGAAGAAGATGGTGCGTTTGATGTGGTACATAACTTCGACTTGGGAGATGACGATGGCGGGAAGGACGGTGACCTGGAAGCAGACGAAGACCTTGTACTGCAAAGATTCGCGCGAGAGGTCGAGGTTGAGGAAGGTCAGACCGGTGATGAGCGCGATCACGGCGTGGGAGAAAACGCGGGTGAATAGGTAGTTGGGCGAGCGCCAGAGGGCGAGGTTGGTCCGGTGCGTGACCACCTTCAGCTGATGCCAAAGAGGGGAAGCGTACTCGCGCTCTAGATCGTGGTTGACCTGCTCACCGGCGCTCTTGCGGGTTTCCTTCATTTGCTGGATGGTGTCCTTCACGTTGGCGAGCTCGGGCGAGTCGGCCCAGATGTCGGCCCAGTCGCGGTCGCCGATGCGCGGGGCGGAGCCGGCGCCGATGGCTTCGAGCATAAACTCGGCTACGTTATCGGTCTCCTTGGGCACAGCACCGTGACGGCTGAGGTAGTCGCTCAACACGCAGGCGTCTTTGCCGATATCTCCAAAGTAGACGCAGCGGCCGCCGGACTTGAGGAGGAGCAGGCGGTCAAAGTTCTCGAACAGGGCGGCGTTGGGCTGGTGGATGGTGCAGAGAATGGCTTGGCCGGCAGCGGCGAGTTTCTTGAGGAAGCGGACGATATTGAAGGCGCTCTGGCTGTCGAGGCCGGAGGTGGGTTCATCCAAGAACAGGAGCAGCTGCGGACGGGCGGCAAGCTCGACACCGATGGTCACTCGCTTTCTTTGTTCAACGGTCAAACCGGCCTCGGGAGAGCCGATAATGGCATCGGCAAAGGTCTCCATTTCTAGAAGGGAGATGATCTCCTCGACGTAGGCGTATTTCTCTTCCCGGGGTGTCTCAAAAGGCTGGCGAAGGTCGGCAGAGAATCGAAGGGCCTCGCGAACGGTCTGCGAGGGGTCGTGAACGTCAAGCTGTTCGGCATAGGATGTGCTACGCTGGAATTCTTTACCAGGCTTGATGCCATCGACTAGGATATCGCCACCAATAACACCAATGTTCTTCCTCGCAGCAAGGACATCCAAAAGGGTAGTCTTTCCGGCTCCCGAAGCGCCCATGAGGGCAGTGAGCTGACCGGGCTTGACGTATCCGAAGACGTTGTTGAGCAGGCGGCGAGTGCCACCGGGGACAGGAACGTCGTAGGTAAGGTTCTCCCAAGTAAGAATGCTCTCCGAGTTGATCTTGAGGTCCGAACCCTCATGCTCCTTCCGGGCCTTGCGGCGGGCATCACGCTTCTCTTGCAGCGCCGCATTGAGTTTCTTACGCTCTTCGTTGGGTCGCTGGAAGACCTTGGCGAGGCTGCCTCCGCCGCTGAAGTTCATGATTTCGCCTAGAACGACGTTCATAATGAGGAAAAAGATGATCAGTGCCAAGACGATACCCCAGTTCCTCCACAGATCGCTGGCATTGTAGGAGAAGCCTTGCGAGATGTAGGCCTTGCCGGAGATGAACTTGGTGCCGGGAGTCGAACCGGGAAGCGTGCAAACCTGGTGGTTAATGTCGGTGTACTCGGGACCAGCAGGAATCAAGGAGTCGTCGGTACAAGTCATATCGATCTTTGAAAACTCATTCTCCATCATCGAGCTGAACGATAGACCCAAGATATTGATCCAGTAGATCCACCTCAGCCAAACCTGTTCCGACTGGTACTGAATCAGATAGCCGGATGTGGTGATAAAGAAGGTGATGGTGACAACGGCAAACTTGATGGCATAATCGAAATCGGGACTCACGCATCCGATAATGCGGAAAAAGAGAGTCATGCCAATGTTGCCGGACAAGATCATGAGGTAGAAGGTGAAAAAGGCGCCAGCACTGCGGAACAGATTTGTCATGAAGTAGACGATGATGGAGAACAACATGATCTGAGACGCAGAGAAAGCCTGATCAACAAAGATTTGAGCGATCCAGAGAGCCGAAGGACGATGGAATGCATAACGCCTATGGCGTTCGACAACACCTCGTCCAAGCATAGTTCCTGCCAACTCCGAGAAGGCCTGGAAAGCGTTGAACAGCAGAGAGATAAACATGAGACCACCCTTGCTGAACGCACTGGCGGAGGTTTGACCGAGATTGAGATAGAGGGTACCGAGGACGATGGCAATCACAATACTCCTCAACCACGAGAGGGCGAGGGCAAGGCGATCCTGCATCTTGAGAACGAACTGGCGCTTCATCAGAGCCCAGACCTGCTGGTGGAATCCAACGGAGTAAGCCGACTTCTTGCCAGCACCCTTCCGCTTTTGTTCCCTGACAGCAATTTGAAAATCCTCGTACTTGTCCTTCTCCTCAACGAGTGATTGCTTGTAATCCGCCATCTCACGTTCCAGTTCCCGAGCAAACTTGGATTCGTTGAATGCCGCCTCCAGGGTCTCCGGGCTGTGTGGTGCGTTCTCTGGAGAACGGCCCTCTTGGTATTCACGCTCGAAGTCGTCGGTACAGCCAGTAACGTAATCGGGTGTGGTCTGTCGTGGGCGTGGAGCAAAGCCCAAGCTCTCAAAGTAACCTCTGGCTTCCGAAGTAGGACCAAAGTAGACTTGGCGTCCCTCGTCAATAACCAAGACCTTGTCAAAGAGCTTGTAGATGTTTTCCGAGGCCTGATACAGCGAAACAAAGGTGGTCGTCTTGTACAGATCCGTCTGGATACGGAGCGCCTTGGCGAAGTCGAGAGCAGTCGAAGCGTCCAAACCGCGGGTGCTGTTGTCCCAGGACAAAACACAGGCGTTGGTGATAAGCATTTCAGCGATGGAAACACGCTTCCTCTCACCACCAGAAACACCACGGACGAAGGGGTTGCCGACGATGGTGTGACGAGTGTGCTCAATGTTGAACATCTTGAGGAGCATAGTGATAACCTTCTCCTTGAAATCCTGCTTTGTGATACCAGGGGGAAGCTTGCCGGGGATCTTGACGTCCAGAGCGAAGGCAAGAGTCTGCTCGACCGTAAGGGTAGGATGGTGCATGTCCTCCTCCATGTTGTAGACGGCCTCACCGCGGTACTGAAGGAACTCTTCAGATGTAAAGGGTCCATAGAGCACATCACCAGTAACCGAAGTGAACCCATCGCGCTGGTTGACAATGTTCTTGAGGAACGTGGTACATCCAGAGCCCGGCTTTCCGAGGACCAGGACCATCTCTCCAGGCTTGCAAACACCTCTGAAGCTGTGCAGCAAGGTCGCCTCGGGCATCTTCTTACCAAGACCCAACATGTTCACAACAGGAGTGACGACGTCGAAGAAGTCGATAAAGGCGTTGGGGAACGTCTTGACGAAGTTAGTGCTACTAGCAATACCCTTCACAGTCAAGCCGTCCCAGTAAACACCGATATGCTTGGGGCGGATGCCGGCTTCCCTTTCTGCCTCCAGATCGCCACGCAGGGCAGCCTCAAGGTCGAATTGCTCCGGCGCACTCTCAGATGAGGTTTCGACGTGCATCTGTCCCTTCTCGGCGTCTCCATGGTGTGTCGACCTATTGGCATGGCTCTGAGTACGACTCGCACGAGACAACTCCCTTCGCAGCTCGCGAAAGTCGTTCTCGGCTTGTTCGACAGAGATGCCGGAGACAGCGCGGCTAAGGCCGTTGGGGTTGTTGCGGCGGGCCTCCTCACGAAGCTCCTCGATGTCCTGGGTCCTTGAGGAGGCACTGGTGGATGGCGGTTCGGTTTGGTTGGGCCCTTCGATGCTGGGCTTCCGCCCAGCGGTGGTTGAGTCCATGTGGACTAATGTAAAGGATGATTTGGTTATTACTGCTGGGTAGAACAGGTTTTAGTTATCCATGTTATATTATAGATATGAGGAAGTTTGACTATTATAGCTTCTGCCTCAGCTGGGAATGGTCAGGAAAGGTTACTCACTAACTGTTTTCGATAACGAAGACTAAGTGGATGATGAGAGAGAAGTAGAAGGGCTGAAAGCCCAAGTCAACGGAAACAAGAGTGATGTGAAGGGGATAGAAGCCTTTCGTCCAGATCAGACGAGCGCAACCACAGGAGGTTGACCAAGGGCTATATGCCACACTCTTCGCCTGTCAAGACGATGACGAAGTGATGCAGAGGAGGGTAGGAACAGTTCACCGGGAAACAAGGAGGGGGGAATCAACGGAATAAATTTGAAAAGGTCTTTTAGAAACGGGTCCAACCCTCCAACGGGTCCCAAAGTTCCATCGAGTTGCTTCGAAGCTGCCATGGACCAGCTAGACCCTTTTCGTGTCCAATGGCACATCCGCCACCATGTCGCCCATGTAGCGGGCAAGGGTTGTTTCTGCTAGTTCGGCGTGCTAGGTTTCTTTCCGGTGACAGGAAACCAACGCGGCCGGGGGAGCCTGGATGGCAAAGGGGATTGCAGTGCCATCGGCGCTTCTTGGCGGATAGAAGCTCCAATCGACGTCGACTTGCTCAGGTACCAGCCGAGCCAGCCATGCAAGCAGAGGGGACATTCTGCCGAACTCCGCAAATCCGTTGTACTCTGTTTTCTTTCTTATTGTTCTCATTGATTTTCAGCACGGTATTGTGACGAAACTTGGTGATGATGGCGAGGACTGAACCGACTGTTAAGTGTATGAGAAAATTCAAAATTTCAACGGCATGATTGATTGGTGGTTGATGTCAAAAACCGTTGGATCAACGGGACGCCTCCCGTCTTTGTCGTCCTTTCCCTAACCGACCCTCTCGTTGGAGGCTCCACCAGCTCACACTACTGCAGTGTATGTACATTACTTGGGGCAGGTACATCCTTCCAGATACAAACTCTGATACAGTGGAATCCCCTGAAACAGCATGTAATCCAGACCAGGAAATTCTAGGTAGGCACCAAATAGCGCACACACACAGGTTTACGCAGCAGACTGGAGCCAAAACTTATGCAATATCTGGCTCCTGGAGGATACAGTTACAGGGGTTCTTACTGCACCATTCTTTCACTGACAAAACTGGAAGAGGGAATCCATGTCAAGTCCATGACCAGATGTTATCGGCACATCACCGCCTTTCTCTGGTCTACCAGGCTACCTACCTATCCGGTCCATTTTCCACGAGCACGTACTTCCCCCAGCTCTTCGTAGCAACGTGGAGATGATGGCCATCTCTTCAACCTTCAAGACGAGGGATCTCCGGGGAAAGACACAAAAGAATGGAAATGGTGCCGAAAACAATCTAAATTCTTTGAATCGCCAAGACATTCTGGGAGGCTCTGAACCCCCGCGGTACGTACCCTATCTCATACTGCAGTTGGTGAGCAGCGAGAATGTCGACGACTTGTGGGGGACGGTGGAGCTGCAAATACGGCATGCCATTGGTCAATATCAACTGGAATCCTTCCCGGTGGGCGTGAACGGTGTGGTCCCGAAACATTACCATGTGCTTTTCTCGTGTCCAGAGTGATACAGTGAGGTACCCATGAGTCCTTTTTCAGACAAGTGGTCCAGTGATGGTTAGGTACATACCCTCAAGAGTAGGTATCGCTTTGGAAGCTCGGTGATCGGCAAACTCAAAAGAGTGAGGAGGGGTCATGACAAGAGCAACTTAGTCGGCGAGTGACTCGAATGACCGCTCTTTTCTAGTTTCTCTGACCGTATCGTGTCTCCTCCACCCTCCCTTGTTGACCACAATGAATCATTATGATATTTACATATCACTGACCCAGCATGATTGTGTTGCCTAGTTGACTTGACCCCACTCATCAACGTGTCCATTCATGCCGCTTGCATGTGCGTGCAGCAAAGCCATCTCAACCAGACAACGCCGTTTACCTACATATGTAGTCTATTTGACCAAGATATAGTACATTCTGTGCATCCCACATAGGTACAGGACGGCAAGTGCATACCTGCTTCAACGTTTTAGCTGTGTCATCTTACATGTAGCAATCTGAAAGCGTATCTTGTTCCACGGCATTTCACTTCGTTATTTGAATAGTTCACCGTCGATATGTACGCTACGTCCCACACGCACCGCATGTCACCAACCATCCGATCAAGGTTTTCCCCACGCTCTTGTCCAGTCCATTAGTATTCCTTTATTTCCAGCAATTCTTTTTTTTTTTTTTTTTTTTTTTTTTTTTTTTTTTCATATGTCGAACCCAACCGTGAGCCGGAGAAAGGACCAACGGGTCTGAAGTCTCCTGTGGGGACACCATCCTTCGCATCCCCAGAGGTAACCTTCTCCGCCTCAGCTTTCTCATGGGTTACATGCCGTCATCCGCGGTTCTGCCTTAATATGTATCCCCATGTTGTGTTAATGTTTGTTCTTCCTGGATTACAAATCCAACATCGGTTTCCTTGCCTCATCGTTGTATCTTGTTGTTCACTCCTTTCTCTGTAATTCTGTTCGTCTTCCCACCAACACCCGGTATCGTGTCGAATACCTTGAATGTTCATGTTCTGCCCGTTGGCGGTTCTGGTCAAGGACGATATGATCCATCGTTAAGAAATGAGAGCGCTCATCTCATAAAGAATCATAACTTCTCCCCAGCTAAGGGAAAAAAAAAAAAAAAAAAAAAATTTAAAAAAAAAAAAAAGAAATGTACGTCTCTTGCACTGTACCGTTGGTACGTCGCAACAAAAGAGGAGCATGCAATTTCGCGACAGTTGCCATTCGGGAGGGAGCGCCCCAAACTCTTGTGACACCGGTATGTAAATTGTTAGTGACGGAAGCTTATCATTGCTCGTTATCGTCTCGGCCCCCTCTCCCCCGGGCACGGGGTGGCGGAGGGAAATTGAAGTGGGGTTTCCGCCGACCGACCGACCGACCGACCGACCGGAGAAGTAGAGTGGACGGAACCGCAACGTTCCTGTCCCGGGACTACAACGGGGCATCGACAGTGCAAAACACTTGAAATGCGGGGTCGGAGTCACACCTGTTTGCGTAATTCTCACGTGTGTACGGTGACCCTGGCATTTGATTCCCGAGTCAAATACCACAACCCTTTCACGGAGAGGCAGGAGTCGGGCCCGAAGACGGACAAGGTACGTAGCAACTTAAGTATCTGTCACTCCTCGAATGGCTTGGCATATCGATCCATCTCTGTCTTCAACACCTATCACGTTCTGATTAATTCGTCTGCTTCTGTCAACACTGACATGGCTTGTATATTCGTCGTCGGTCGTTCTTACCATCAGGCTGATGAGATTGGTGTAACAAACCGACGCTTGTGAGATGTGCCCAGCCCATTTTCCTAGTTGGTATGTGTTTTGGAAATTCATATCCCAAAATTCAGGAGCCGCGGTATAGAAAGAAGACAGGCCAAGATCTGCGTGAGTCAGCGTGACAGCATGGCATCGAGAGAATGGTCAACAAGACTGTTGAAGAAAGACAAGAAATATAGGTCGTTGGGGGGGGGGGGAAATGGAAGAGTAAAAAAAAGAGAAAAAAAAAAGAAGAAAAAAAAAGGAAGAAACAAAAAAGGTCATGATAAAAGGATGAAGAGTAATCCGATGGTCATGTTACTGACAGAGTCTTCCCGTATGACCGGCTTGTGACGGACCCATATCTGATAGCAACAAAATACCTATCTTGCGATGTAGCTACCATGGTCAGAAGAGGTTCCTCCGCGTAGGGCGTGGTAGCGAAGTGGAAAGACGAAGATGATTTAATCTAAAACTGCGTTGCGAGCTGACAGGTATACCACAAGAGGAACGAACAATATTGCGTCCTGCTCTCAATGTCTATAACCGGCATGCAACCATCATTGGAATGCGAATTTACGTCCGAGTTCGCTGTGTAAGAGAAAATCAACCTTGATATAAATAAAAAAAGGGAAAAAAAGAACCCCAACCCAACCAAAAACCGCTCTTGCAAGCTACTGTAACCGATTCCTGAACCCGTCCGTCCATTCCCCCGCCATGACGTAGAGAATCAGAAAGAAAGCCCAAAGGATATTTGTGCGTGTGATACAAATCAATGCCAGATTTAGAGGGAGATGTAAGAAAGAAGTGATCAACAGCCCGTTGTCCAGTTGCTTGCGCACACAATTCCTTACTCCTTACCTACAAAACCTGATCCCTCCTTTTTCAATATCCATTCAAAGCCAAGTTCCAACTTACAGCTCCGACCTCAAAGCTCCGACTCAGCCCCATTCTGTTCAATCGCCATCGGACTCCCGTTCTGCTTTTGCCTCCTAGGAGGCCCCCGCCGCCTCGAAGCTGTCCTGCTGCTCACACCCATGCTCTCATCCTCGTCATCCGACCCTTGTTGTTCCGCATAGCGACGAGCCTCGTCCAGCACGCTCAAGTCGTCAGGCTTGCTGCGCAACCACTGCATGCGTGGCCCGGAACGCGCGATTTCTGACACCTTGAAACCGTAGATCTTGGGCTGGTAAATCTTGCCCCTGCCCAGCCCCGGCGCTATGTTGCGCGCGTACATGCCGTTAATGACGGTGGTGTCGTCAGAGCCGGATCGTGTGAGGTTGCTAACGCTCTCGGCGCCGGTCTTGGTCAAGTCGTATTCGGGGAAGGTCATGAGGAAGAGCGCGCCAAAGGTGCGGCCGAAGAAGGCGCCGTCCACCGTCTGGAAGCGGCTGTTTGGCGGTACGTAGACGTCCAGGCAAGACGGGCAGAACAGCTTAACCGTGTCTTCGCCGGGCGTGTCCGAGAGGCCGACGGGCAGCGTGCGGGTCTGGTTGCAGTTTGTGCGTGGGCAGATGCCGAAGTGACCGAGCTCGTATTTTTCCGACATTTGCTGGATACCCGCCCGCGAGCAGATGAAGCGCTGATGGATCAGACCGTACAGCATCTCGGCCGAGGACTCGATCACAGAGAGATCGCTCGCGATGCGGCTGTGGTGTCTCCTTTCGCCGTGGGGCTTGTTGATACCATCGCCGCCAGACATGTCTTCCTCGTCCTCCTCGTCCTCCTCCTCCTCGTCATCATCGTCCTCAGGCTCGACATCAAGGATCATCTGGTCAGGACAAAACCACAATGATTAGCTGTTGACGTAACGGACAAAAAGGTTCCAGAACAAGCATACCTCGAGAGCCTCCTTGTACATGGCGATCTGGGTCTGCAGGCCAGTAAGGTTAAAGTCATCTTCGATGAATTCTTCTGACACTTCGGCAAAATACTCGTGTCCCAGGAGGGAGCAGAAGGATGCGATCCAAGACTCTGGCACGCCCGACGAGCTCGACATGGTGGAATTGGATACGGAAGCGCCGCGAAAAGATTCGAGTGTTTGGCGACGGAGTAGGTGTTCGATGAGGCTGTTGGTACCGCTATCGGGCGTTATCTGATGAGTGCGATCGAAAGGCGCAAGACGACGACTGGGTGTAGCTAGTGTCCCTTGGGGTCGACGCTCATCTGCGATGCCGGATGGGAGATTTCAATTGTTTATTGCGTAGACATGACCGAGCGCATGAGATGGCGCAAATAGATGGACGAAAGGACAGACAGACTAGCTAGGCGCTTCAATGATTGTCTGCGTGGTGTTGCAGCGAAGGAGGTGGTTGGTGGTTCCTGTGCTGTTTTGGAGTTTGCGCTAACGGAGGCTGTCGACTCGATGGCTCTGTTTGCCTTTGGGGTTGCTCGAGAAGAAGCCCGCGCCCTCATTTCGTGCTACAGCCCACCCGTGGGTGCCTGGTCTGTGCGGCCCCCCCGTCTTTTCAGTCTGGGCCCTTCCCAATCCTCCTCTTTCAACCCTTCCCGCAGGGAGCAGCCCCGCGCCCAGCCCCACGGTAGTATGATGCCTGATTTTTGCGCCTTCTCACATAACCCTGCTGAGCCCTGCCACATGCGCGTGCGGCAGCGCGTCTGAACCCAACCGTCTACTTTATCAGGTGGAACCAAGATAAGTAAAGGGTCCACTTGGTGATGCCGTGGTCGATGAAAGGTACGTACCTTCCTCCCTCATGTGGTCTGATTTGTGTATGTATTTCTGGAAGCTTGTCAGGGACTCAGGGTACCAACCTTGGGTGGCCATTGCTGCTTTTGTTCTTTTTTCGTCAAGATTCCCTTCTTTGTATATTTTAATATTTCATATGTTTCATGGAGGAAAGTCACCTCCCAGCTCTAGGCCAACACGGCTACTTGCATCGACGAGGCACCTCCGCCAACCGCTCTTCACTTTCACCCACCATGCCAGGAACCTCAAAACAGTGGCAGAGACAGTTGCGCCGATCAGCATAGAGGACTTCAGAAGAGTTGCATTTCAAGCTCAAAGGCCTCTTCTTATACGACCAAGCTCCAAACCCTCTACGTTGAGCCCTTGCCCCAACCAGCAAAATGATGCCAATACCCAAACAAACACTTCGACTTCACCAACTATACTACCCGCCCTAACCAAATGGTTCAACTCCTCTTCGACATTCGGAAAGACCTCATTAACTCCGTACCTTGACAACTTCCGATCTACCATCCTCCCTTACGAACTCTCGTTCCCAAACTCAGCCCAAGTCTTAGGTTTCATGTCTTGGCTACAACGGTCCTCCTCCTCCTCACCAACGGCATCCAGCGATTCACACCCGGACTCCAACTCCAGCTCAGACTCACAATCCCGTCTCGCCCTAGCCCACCTCCTTAAAAACTATATCACTCACCACTCCTCCTCCTCCTCTTCAGAGTTCCTCATTCTCGACCTCCCCCTCCACCTCCTCCTCCTTGCCCACCACTACAACATGTTTCTGTCCTCCTCCCAAACCCCTCCCAACCCCCCGCTCACAAACCTCTACATAGCCCAAGCGCCCCTCTCCCACCTCCCTTCACCCCTCCGATCCGACCTCCCTACCCCTCTCTTGGTTTCCCACGCCGGCCGCGGAGACATCTACTCTTCCAGCATCTGGCTCGGCTTACAACCGACATATACGCCTTGGCATAGAGACCCGAACCCAAACTTGTTTTGCCAGTTGTGTGGGACAAAAGTCCTGCGGCTGATGGCGCCCAAGAGGGGAGAGGCACTGTTTCGGGGGGTGATGGCTTCCTTGGCCGTGGCGGCGGGGTCTGGGAAAATAAGAGGGGAGGAGATGATGAAGGGGGAACAGAGGAGGGCTTTGGAGAGGGCTGTTTGGGCTGGTGACGGCGAAGGGGCGGATGACATGATGTACGAGGTGACGGTGCAGGCAGGGGATATGTTGTTTATGCCATTGGGGTGGTGGCATAGTGTCAAAAGCGCGGGCGAGGAGGGGGGCATTAATGGGAGTGTGAATTGGTGGTTTCGGTAGATGGAGGTTGGCAGCCGGGATGGAGATGAAGGATGTGGTCGGACAAGAGACCGGGACACTGAGTCTTTTAAAAGACAAAAACATGAAGAAAAACAGGTACCCGAAGCGATCCCAGAGAGCGCAGGGCATCTCTCATCCCGACCGATCACATGGCGCACAGGAGCTACCTTATCGATGGACAACAGTACACTCCGGAAAACAGGACGGAGAGGTCGATTAAAAGGTTTCAAAGGCACCTAGGTCAAACGCGTACAGTGTCATAGTAACAAGCACTTGCTCCGCGGAAAACAGACGAGTCAGACAACAATGTCAAATTATTCACAAGAGCAAATCAAGACTCAAGATGGCATCGGCAAGCATCATGTCCCAAGCACGTGCATGTGTAGTACTCCATCATGCTTCTTGATCGAACATTGCATGTGCCGTCATTATGCTGCAAGGTACTACTGCCGTGAAAGGCTTCAAGTGATGAGAAGTTTGTTCATTACTTAAAGATTAGAGCAACGCCAACAATGAAATCCCAGTCCCATAGCAGTCATAAAAGTGTCATGAAATCAGCCAGACCAAAAGCCAAACACCTTGCTGGCTCAGCTAACCATGCGAAGAGAGTGTCGTCAACCAGTGATTCACCTCCATTTTGCCTCGCAACCATTTACTGGGGAATCTTCTCGGCAGTTCCAGGGTACGCTCCCTCGGAAATCGGTTGCTGGTTAGACTCGGTGGCAGCAGCATCGGAAGGGGCAGCGCCGGGCACCTGGTCATTGGGCTTGCTCTCCTGGCCGGGCGCCTTCTCGGCACCGAAGATCTTGTCCAGACCAGCAGCCTTGTACGAGCTGCCGCCTGCCTCCTGCTTCTTCAGCTCAGCCAGGCGCTTGGCCTCGTTGTGGATGTCCTGCACCTGCTTGGAGCTGGTGGTGTAGAAGTCGACAATCTTCTTGGCGCCAGGCGCCTCCAAGGCCTTCTCAAAGTACGAGGAGAGGCCGCTGAACAGGGAGTTAGCCCGCGCAGTGATGCCGTAGCTCTGGTCGGCCGTCTTGGCCCGGTCGGTTGCGTGGTACTTTTGGTCGAGGTTCTGAATGGTCGACAGGAAGCGCTGAGAGACGCCGTGCTTCTCGTCGAGAGCAATGGCCGTCTTCAGGCCACTGTCGGCAACGAGGTAGCCGCTGGCCAAGTACTCGGCAAGGACGCGCGCGCGGGGCTTCTCTTCCTGTGTGATCTCATCTGTGTCGCGGTCGGCGTCGGACTTGGGGTGGACATTGTCGCCGGAATCGGCGTGCTCTCCCGAAGCAGAGGTGACGGAGAGCTCGTGCTCGCCAAGCTTGGTGTGATCGAGGAGAAGAGCAGTGCGAGCGGCGCTCTCCTTTTCAAAGGTCACCGTGGCGGACTTGGTCTCGCCTTCGGTGGTGACATCGAGGGAGCTGATCTTGCCGCTGTTCCGGGTTCATCGTTAGCTTGTATCCCTGTCATCCATCTTTCCGGAACACAAGAAGCTTACCAGAAGCTGAAGAAGGCACGAATGTCCTTCTCCTCAGTGTTGGCGCCGATGTTCTTGACGTAGACCGTAGACATGATTGCTGTTGTTGAGATGGTATCTGTGTGTGGTGAGGTGGATAGATGTCGAGGACTGGTCGAACCGAAGTGTTTGCTGTTGTTCGTTTGCTTGACAATGGGGAGAGATTCAAAGTAGAGCCAAAAGCAGAAGCGAAGTTGAAAGGAAACGTGGACTGGTCTTATGTATGTGGTATACAGGGTTCGTCAGATGATGGATTACGCTTGCCCAATGTGTAAAAAAATACAGGGCAGTGGACTTGACTGGTTCACAACCACTACAACTCAACTTGCGACTGTCACACTACACTAGGCTGGAGCGAGGGATAGAAAGCTGGAGAAACCATGGGCGGAAAGAGGGGTACACGGCGACGAGGCATGTCGTCATCGCATGATCGAGGGGCCATCCAGGGTGGCTGTGCGAACAGAGGCGGAAACACCATGAAAGTCGCTTCTGTAGTGTCGCAGGCCAGAGCGGGCCAGAAGGAGCTAAGCTTCAACGCCAAGACACGCCAGGAAGTTGATTAGCAGGGGCAAAGGGCCCATCTGTCCGCTGGAAATTGTAGTAGTGTAGAGGTATTGATATAGACCATAGGAAGTGACGACGGTGTTTGCCGTCCATCTCCGCTAGGATGAAGTTGCACATCGCAATATCAGGATGCTGTAGCATGTGAAATTGGCCTCAAAAACTGAACAAAGTGTCAGTCTTTGCTGACTGTCATTCCAGTTGCGTAGCACGTTTCAGTTAGTTTGGTGTTTCATGAGTACTAGGGGTTGAGGTAGAGGTAATTCATGATCCTGTCTTCACTTTGGGATTTGAATGCTAGTATTGTCTACGGCATAGCGCCTTGGTTGAAGCTGTGATCCCTACCTCATCCCAAATATCCCTGGCAGGAACCTGGGCGCTAAACATGACAGGAGGCTGCACCTACAACGTCGACGTCAACAATACGCACGAGAAAGGAGGTATTACAGCAAGGCTTGTAATGAGTTCCAGACGAGTGCACAATGTAAGTCATTTGTCTTCAGATATTCCATGCTCTATGTGTTTTGAATCGAACAACTGGCCAAGATTCCACATGGCTGCTGCATCGCTTCTAGCGGCAGCATCGGTTCCCAGTCCCAAAAATATGACCAACGCCAAATTCATGAATCATTGTATCCCATTAAGCTTCCCGTGTGCTTTTTACTTTGACTCCTCAGGCTTGCTCGTCTTGGCGAACTTCTTCTCGACCTCATCGTCTAGGGGACCTTTGGGGTTTGATGTGAGGTTCTGGAAACCACGTTAGTCACGGCTGGAAGAGATGTGCACAACGATGTAAAGGTCGTACCTCGAGACCAGACTTGTTGATCTGCTCCTTCTGGGAAGCATCATCGACGCCCTTACCGGAACCAGCAGGTTCGTTCTGCTGCTTGCCGGTCTGGCGCTCGGGAGGGGGGGACTGGCCGCGCTCAGGCATGATGGAAGATTTTCGGAGAGGTTGTGTTGAGAAAGTTGGATTCACACGCTATTGCCAAACGGTTAGGTACGCTGGTTGAGACTTCTTGGCTCAGCCAAACCACAAGGAAACTCACGTGTTTGTGTTGGTGTTGGTTGTAGAATGGAAAATGCACAGATTGTGATGATGCAGTGAGAGACTCGCGAGATCTTTGAGAAAGAGAAAGAAGACAATTTATATACCTATGCCACCTTGCGCGTCCATTCAAGATAACCCCGCTCTTGACATCAGCAATCGGTACCTTGACAGGTCGGTACCTCGCATGTTGAGATGCCGTTGTGCCAGTCCATGCTGCTGTGGTTTTGCGGCAGGTCCATTCCATGTCATTGATAATCGACCTGTTCTTCCGTCACTCATTGTTGGCATTGGTTGAGCAATTACATCATAGGGAAGCAAGGCCCACGGCAGTTTCCAAGTGACAGCAGCGCCAAGACGCGGGCGGGTCTGGGACAGTATTCTAGGGTGTCTCCCGGCCGGCAAAAAGGCGGGGAAGCTTCCCCTTCCGATGTTCGCTCGGCAGGCATGGAGGATGGCTTGGCCGCTGTTTCAGTTGCAGAGGTGACCGCCCCACCAATGTTTCGTTAGCTTTCAGTTCCATCAGACGGATGGTGTGAAGTGGAAGCTCACCGGCTCCGGCGATCCACTGAACAGGAACCCGTACCGTTCACGGGCACGATCACGGTGTTACACCCCGTTCGCTTCATTCGACACGAAACTGACTACACGAGCGGTCGTCCGATATTATACCATCGCACAGACACTAAGCCCTGTGGTTTTCCCATCTTCCCTACTTTTGACCCGTGCGTGTCTTGTTTCATGCCCCTTTTGTCGTCTGGTTGACGCTGGAGCCCAGGCCGTCGCAAGTCGCAAGTCTCAATCTCGCAACATCAAACATTGCCAAATCCGAAATCAACAAATTTGAAACTCTGATTGGGGCAGTAAACACATTATTTCTGTCTATGCCCTTCATTTAGTTTCTGTGGTTTTGCTGGACAAAAAGGCGCTAGAGGTGGAATATATAAGTATGTCCTCGCAAACAGCTCCTCAGACGACGGCCTCGCAAACGGCTTCGCAAAACCAAACAGGCTCTGAAGCAGCTTCACAGCAGATGGCCGGGCCTCCCCCTCCAGTATCCAACTCGCCCGCTCTGAACATTCTCCCTTCGAACCAGCCCGCCGTCAACAACGCTGTATCCTCGCCTTCGCTGCCTTCTCCTCACTATCTACCTGCCAGCATCGCCATGAAAGACAACGCGGGCGTTGATCCTGGTCCCGGACCAACACGACATCCCCGTCCCCTGACCGCCGCCGATCTGCATTTGCAACTGGAAAAGGAACAAGAGGCAGTGGTATGTTTAGACCTCCTCCAATATCTCGGATACTCAGTAGCTGACGGCTCTTGCGTTGGTGCAGGTCAACCGCCTCAGTCGTGAACTCAGCATGCTCCGCGCTGCGCAGAACGCATCGGTTGTCTCGAATGCATCCGTCATCTCGAATGCTTCCTCGGCTTCAGCTAGCGTTTCGGGTGCTGAATCCGTACCGATTGGCGACGCGTATGTGGGATCCGGTGCTCCAGGACTGTCCCATCATCGGGTTAGCATGCACAATCGTACATCTTCTAGCGCCAGCACGCGCAGCCTCACAGCCAACGCCGGTTCTATCTCGACATCGCTCACTGGTATCTCGTCGCCTGCCCCGATTCGCCCAACCCAACCGCTCCCCATCGGCGGTATCAGCTTGAGCAGGCAGAATAGTGCTGCTTCCAGACGGAGTCAGGCAGGATCACCATCCTCTGCTCACTTCATGGGCAGCTACTCGGGTGCTCTTCCGATGCACAGTTTCACACCCTCATCGAACCCTGGCGATCCTTCGACGGTCAACTATTTCGCCCATCGCCTGTCCGGTGCATTTCATTCAACGGCTGCAACGCCCGGATCGATCCCCACTAGTGACCATTCTCCAGCTATCTTGCCAGGAACCCCTCGCTATGAGGAGACGGCCTTCTATCGTAGCGAACTGGAGTCTGTGAAGAGAGAGAATGAAGCGCTGAAACGACGAGTCCGGGAGTTGGAACGCATGGTCCGCGAGCGACGGGCTAGCGATGCTAGCCGCGCAAGCCAAGGCGGTGCAGGGTCACTAGCCCCGCGGACCCGGAGCGACAGTACTAGTACCACTGCCAGCGTTAGTGTTACTGCTAGTACTGCTGCCACCGGCGGTGTCAGCATTGCTGCGCCGAGGGATGCTGATCCTACGGCAAGAGCGGAACGACCGAGAGTGGTCAGTGCAATCAGCAGCATCGCGGTTGGTGTACCGGACGACGAGGTGAAGGTTGGCGAGAGTGCCGCTAGCTCAGGTCTTGGAGAGCATGATAAAAGAAGAAAGCAGGACAAGGGGCCAGAAGCAGAGGGACAGACACAGGCTTAGTTCGAACCAGTGCTAACCGTTAGGATACTGGCCCGGGTATGTCCGAGAGACAACAGCATCAACGGTTCAACAACAGATTCGGCCTATAATCATAATCAAGGCCTGTAAGAGCAAGGCCAGATGCTCCGGAATGGTACACAGCGGAGTTTGGAATGGGTGCTTTGACGGGAGCTTACCTATATTTTTTCTAATCAACTTTCGACTTTACGGATTAAATTCGGCGCAGGGTCAGGTACATAGCTCACAGGTCAAGAGGCGTTGCGTTCTGGTGGAATAGATACTGTAAGTAAGACCGGTAGTTTTTCTTATCCAAGCTTATTGTAATCAGTTCGTTTCCGCATGCACTGAGACCCCTTTTCTTGGTCAAATGCTTGGGCAACTACGCACACAGTCTCCATCTCTAGGGGTGTACGTAATGTTCAGACCGAGAATGTTCCACGGACTAATAACGCCTGGAGATGGCTATTCACACACTTCTGGTACGAAGGTCAACAATTGGACATTTGTGATTGAACTTCGATCCGACGGCTTGATAGCGTAGCCGATATTGAGGAGAAGATGATACAAGGCATGTCGGCGTGCAAGTCGCTCGGGAGCTATCAATGTTGGCGCTTGATGTGAGGTTATTGGCGACTTGGGGGAGGTGTGATGCCTGCTTGTTCACAAAGCTGAACGGGTCCTAGTGTACATAACATACACTAGCTGATTTGCGATGAAGTTGTATAATTTCATAATGCTTTGGTCAGCCGCTTCAATGGGGCCTACCGGTATGGAGCCGGATTGTAAGCTCTTCGTCATAAGGAAGAACAGCGAATTCCTTCCAGACCTGGACGGCGTTAATAGCATCTTGCCTGCATGATAGAGTACCAGGCTCCCGGGCCACTTGCGTCTACCTGGGTGCCACCTACCCCGTCGTTCATTAGAGTTTCACAGGGGGACATCCTATCTGATACTGATATCCTCGACCAGCACCTCAGTTTTACATTTCTTGTCTTTTTATATGTCAGATTGAAGGTTGTTTTCCGATATCAAAACATCGTGGATCGTGACGGCACACAACGGTTGCAAATCTGCATGGCACTCCATTTTAGCGGAATTGGTGCCGAGTACCGCACGGGAGGCTCCATCAAATCAGGGGCATGGGCCAGAACTTAGGACGTATTGGGCTAGGTCGACCTGAGACATCCATATAAGCTAGGTTACACTAAACTTTTCTTTTTCTTTTCTTTGATCGTTCCTCTCAACATCATAAGTAAGCTCGCTAAGAATCGATACTACAGTAATGCCCCCTGCTTTTGCAACCCCCCCCTTATGCTAGAACCCCACTTATTACACAGCCAGTTGAGTACAAGATTTATATACCCATACTAGGACTGTTAATTACTAATTACAATAGTATTAGCCAGATTTTTGCAAAAATAGGGGTGCTAACAAGGGGTTTCATGCATCTAATAGGGGTATCAGCAGCTATAAGCAAATATTACAGACCGCCATCAGACCGTCAAAAGGAAGGGTTAGGGTTATAAAATCTTCCAAATTCAGTTAAATTCCAATACCTAAACCTTAATCTCCTACCTTTTAGCACCCACCTCTTTACACCACTTTTTACCTATCTTCAACCGCATTTATATACAACTCTTTTACCCAATTCGTTTACTAATAACCTCTATCCCCATACAATTTATTAATACATCTTTATTACTCAAAAACTGACCTTATTTCTACTATACCTATCTTTAAGTATGCTACGCTCAACTAGGATTAGCGCTTACAACTCTAAAAGTGGGCGGACAAGCAACCTTCTCGCCCGTCTCTCAAAAAAGTATTAAATTACATTACTAAAAAATAGGGCATCATTATACCTCACTACTCCATCTCTCAATACCTCAATAAAAAAAAGAATTCCACAACGCTTATTTACATTAATAAACGCTCTACGCAAACTAAGAGCAAGCGTCTCTATATTAAATAATAGCCTATTCTTAAAAAACTCCTCTATACCTAGTAGCTCAATTTTAAAATATAGGGCTTAAGTACTTCTATTGAACTTTTATAACAGAAAGTATAAGATATCTAAATAGAATACCCTAAAGCCTATAATTATAAACTAATTAACGAGGATATATACCCTACTTTTAGAAAAAAAAATAATATATTTTATTTAAATAACGCTTCTACATTCGCGAGCGTAGCTTCTACGGCGAAATTACCAATACCCCTATCAACAACAAATATATATAAGAAGAAATACGCAAAATTAAATTAAAGGTATTAGTAATACCTAAAGGGAACCGTTATAATATAAATAAAACGGAATTATATTAGTAATATACAATATCATTTGGTTTCACAATTAAAGTTCGTCCCAGTATTAAGAAAAAATAAATTACATATATTACTAATACTTACAACTAATAATATTAATAATAACTTTTTTAATATTTAAGCTATTAAAAAGTATAAAGAACTACTAGTATTAAGGAGATTCAACTTTAGTAGCACCAAAATCGTCTAGCGAAACAATAAGAACTCATAAATAATGGGGCAAATTATAAAGAAATAGCTCCAAACCTTTTACACCTATATTAATCGTATAAAACCTAGAGAACCTATCATTCTTTTACTCAATAACTTCTCTATATATAAATTAGGAGTTCAATTTTCCCCTCCACCCGAAAATATTACTATTTTATTCTTCCCCACCAACATTACATTACTATATCAACTAATAGATTAGGCTATTATCAATACCTTTAAAGCATATTACTATTACCACTTTCTCAAGTAAATATATTAGCAATTCACTAAACTATCCCTAATAACCAATCTTATAACCCCCCTCTCTAAAATAAATCTAAAACTCGCACTAAAATAGACTTTACAAATCTAATTTAGGAAGGTAAAAATTTCAATTATTCGCAACTACTAGATTCGCTCTAATATTTTAAGTACAAATAAAATTAATAATAACCTTACTATTAATATACTTTACAATATAAATAGACTTTTCAAAGAAATTAACTACTATATCCCTGTACAAAATCGGATAAATCTAAAGAATTTTCTAAACCCTGCGGACAAGAATCAAGTACTAATAGAACTTAAAAATACTAAAGAAGTACTTCAAAATATTATAAATAAATAGCAGCATCAATTTAACGAACAAAAGACAGTAAAAAAGGAGGACGATAGTAAGGTTTATAAACTAATAACTACACTTACAAACAAAAAAACAGTAAAGCATATCACGAATATACTCAATTAAAGACTCGAGAAAAAATACTTAGCATTTAAAAATATACAGACATTAAGAAAAATAAAACAAAGGGTAGAAAGATAGTAGTAGGATAATAAAACTCAAACTACCTTACAACAGCTATGGCGGAGAGAATGTTTGTAAATGTTCATCATTCGAATCAGAGTCGATTTTGTATGCGAAAATGGCCTTTTTAGGAATTTCTGACATAGTTCTGTAGATAGGTTCCATCTATTGCAACTACCCCACTTATTACTAGAAAAATCGCTGCAGGAATTGTATTGCAATAACAGGGGACATTACTGTAACAGCGACAAATCCTTGTTTGGAAACTCCAACCACTCTGCAAAAACCACCGGCCATTTTATGGTTCGCCCCATCTGTTTACCCGATTCTGGATCCGCTGGTCATGAACAGAATGACAAGTTCGCGACAGACCGACTCCATCTCCCCTCATTCAGCATCAGTCATGATTGATAAGCTGATGCGATAAGGGCCGGTGTCGGTGTCGTCTGGAGATCTCCGCCTGGAGTTTTACGTGTACAGCCATGGTGTTCTCCACTAACAAAGGGATTTCGATATCCCGGCACTCAGAGCAGTTGACGATTGGTCGAATAGATCCTCAATGTTTTAAAAATGTTCCTGGCGATGGCGACCAAGATCCACCTTCCTATCGGTGCAACTCCCTGTTGGGTGATTCACCCCCCTGGTAGGTACACTATGTAGGAGAGAAAACTCCCATGTGGAACCATTGATTCTTTGAGGTTCGGAGCCACCAAGGGTCTCTCCGAGTTTTGTTTTGCATCTACACTACTCTAGATTAGAGGTACTTATGTCTTTCCCTCCCCTCATCGGAGAGATTCACAATGTCACTGTCGGTGAAGTGCAGCTATATCGACTTTGCCTCCCGAGTTGAGGTCAATACCATCCAGCATTCCTGAACGCTCTTGCTGTCCACTTGCACCCCTCAACTTCGTGTTGACGGGAAGGTGCTGTTGGCTTGACTGGGATACGACTCAACCCCTGGAAGGAATCGAAGGCCAACAAACGAGAAAGCAGCAGGAATCGGGTACAAGAGCATAGTTCGCGTGGAGGAAAGCCAGTCGACAACCACTCCGACAATCACTGCCCGCTCTGATCACGATGTCAGCAACACCACGCCTTGCGTCTGGCGGACACCCAGCCGACCTCAACGCTGAAGGGTACCGCGAGAAGGGAATGGACTCATCGAGCCCGTCATCAGAAGGGGAGTTGGACGAAACCGATCTCGAATATGCAGCAGCGCAAGGCCAACGCGATGATCTGGCCCGCGTCCAATCCCAAGCGCACTCCTTCCTGGCGCCAAAGCTCTCGCTGCCTCACGAGATCGTTTTTGTGGGCATCATTTGCTGCGCCCAGCTCACGACGCAGGCTTCCATGGGTCCCTCGCTCAGCATCGGTAGGGAGATCGGAAGGCAATTCGGTGTCACTTCTGCCGCCGACGTCGCTTGGTACTTGGCCGCCTACGCCTTGACGATCGGTACCTTTATCCTCATCTGCGGCCGCTTGGGTGACTTGTTTGGGCACAAGAGGATGTTGGTGATCGGGTATACGTGGTATGCGGTTTGGACGATGATCTGTGGGTTGTCGGTGTTTTCGAACTCGGGGAATATCATGATGATTGTGTGCCGTATGTGTCTCGTCTTTACCCCTTTTCACATTTGTACGCATGAAAATGCTGACACATAACCCAGGCGCTTTCCAAGGTGTCGGCCCTTCTATTCTCCTTCCCAACGGCCTCGCCATCCTGGGCGGTAGCTACCCCGATGGTCCACGGAAGCACATGGTCTTCGCCCTCTTTGGCGCCATGGCCCCGGGCGGTTGCGCTCTGGGCTGCGCCATGGCTGGCGTCTTTGAGCTTGCCTGGTGGCCCTGGGCCTTCTGGTCGTTTGCCATTGCACTGCTCTGCCTCGCCGGCGCCGCGCAGCTCATCATTCCCGACAGCGTCGACGCTCACGCAAGCAGCTGCTCCTTCTTCGACAAGCTCAAACAACTCGACGCTATCGGCGGCACCGTGGGTGTCTCGGCCCTGATCTTAATCAACATAGCATGGAACCAGGCGCCAATCGTTGGTTGGTCCGAGCCGTACACCTACGTCCTGCTCATCATCGGCATCCTCCTTGTCCCCCTTTTCTTCTGGATCGAACTCCGCTGGTCATCCTACCCGTTACTCCCCCTCGATGCGCTCAAGTCGGGCGACATTGCCTTTGTCCTCGGCTGTCTCGCTTGCGGCTGGGGCTCCTTTGGTACCTGGCTCTTCTACAACTGGCAGTGGTTCCTCGAGATCCGCGGCGAGACGGGTCTGATGGCAACCGCTTACTTCTCACCCGTCTCCGTGTCCGGCGCCGTCGCCGCCGTCGTCACTGGTATCGTGCTAGGCAAGATTGGTCCCGCATGGACCGTCGTGTGCGCCATGTCCGCGTTTTTCACGGGAAACATGTTACTTGTTACCCGCCCGATGGAGCAAACTTACTGGACTCAGAGCTTCTTGACGTACCTCATCACGCCGTGGGGCATGGACATGATTTTCCCGGCGTCGACGGTGATTTTGAGTAACGCGGTGGGGAGGAGGCATCAGGGAATTGCGGCGAGTTTGATCAACACGGTGGTGAATTACAGTATTTCGATTGGGCTTGGGTTTGCGACAACTGCCGAGGTGTATGTGAACAAGGGAGGCACGAGCAAGGAGGAGTTGCTGAAAGGCTACAAGGCGGCTTGCTGGGTGGCGGTGGGATTGACGGCTTTTGGACTGATGTTGAGTGTGGTGTATCTGATGGTGGACATTACGAAGAAGAGGAGGGTCGGCAGGGCGGTGATGTCGGAGGTAGAGGAGGCTAAGCGGTGAAAATGGGGAGGCGCAAGAACTGGTCATGATGGCATGATGGCATGATGTGAGCTACGGAGTCAGGATATTGACGGGATGAACGCAAAGATTAATGTTTAGTTAGTGAGTACGATGCGGATTGATACCCACATGCCCCCATTACGTACGGGGAGGCCAAGAAGAGACGAAGATAGACATGATATAATACGCTACATGATCCAAACTTGGGTTTCTTGTTTGAAACGCCCTTGACTGTGACAGATTCATCTCAGAGGACTCCAGCTGTTCCAATAACAAGCAGTTTGAAATACGGATACTCAACAGCCAAACCAATAAAGGGGATGTCATTGTCCACTATACCGTGCCAGTCGTACCTTCACAGAAAGACTAACTTGATAAGAGAAGCTCCAATGTTACACATAGCGAGACATCCATGTGTTACAGAGACAGATGTGTCACAGAGACAGCAAAATTGAAAAAGTAGGTTATCGTTTCGTTCCTGATTGCTATCTACCGGGAGGTAGGCAAAGCATCATTAACCGGTAAACTCGTTAGCAGCGGCTAAGGGCCATATTGTCCATCCCAAAGGTTGAATGGATGACGGTAGAGGCAATTTCGGCTCATTCCGTTCTTTGTTGTTACTACACTAGACTTTTCTCTACCTCTCAGTCCATTCAAACCACGGGATGGACCCAACTACTCTAATGTCACCAATTTTTCAACAGTAGTAGCTAGGTAAGCATGAGGTAAGCTGTACAATTAGTTCTTTCGAATTATCCATCCGCCATCAAGATATGTGTCTGTTGAGTGATCGGATAAGAGCAACAAAGGATGCCGTTTAACAAACTAGGTAGAATGGTAAATAAGTGCACGGCCCGAACCCCTTTGTTAGTTTTTCGGCCCCGACATGGAGGGTTTGGTCGACTTGGTCTCTGGGCTGCCAATGCTTGGCCGAAGACTGGAGACATGTTAGTTCTTTGATGACTTTTACCTCAAGCCTTATTCTGGCGGGTTCTTCCGTACATCCACTCTGCCGCCAAGTGAGAGATTTGACGGCGGGACCGATGAGGACAGCAGATGAAGGTAGTTTGGGGCTTGGCGTTGATCTGTCTGTTACCTACTTTTTGCCGGACGGCTGGGTAACTGGTGATAACGGGAACTGAAAGTGTTGGTGCAGCTGTCAGCCTGTCAAGTATGGGTGAGTCTAGATATCTCATGAAGGAACCGGGCGTAAGCCACTCGTTACATACTTGCTACCGGATAAATCGACTGTGTTCGATGGATAAATCGACTGTGTAGTATTCGCGGGCTGCCCCCAAGGTTAGTATTAGGGTTAGTAGTCAGGGTTAGGTATTAGGGTTAGTTCCGGGGGTGCAGGGGGCCGGGAGAGGTACCCGTATATGAATGAGAGTTCAACGCTTTAGAAAAGGTGGTTTTGAGCTCTTGTTGTCGTTGTTAAAACAATGACATTTTGGTGATGACTTGCGGTCGCGAAAGTTGGCGCGAGAGATGCCAAGCTTTGGGTCTTGGCTGTCAGTTTGTATGGGCTCCACACAGCGGATTCATCTGGGCACACAGTCGATTTATCCGGCTCGACATACTTAGCCCATCTCTCCTCGCTATGCGGGTCATCAGTTTATGCCTATCTCCAGGCAGGTAGATATAAAAAGAGTGGATAGACGTAGCCGAAATCCTTGAGCCAAGAAGGCCTCGGAATTGCCGGGGTGACCACTAGCTTCGGGCACGAGGTGGGAGCGCGGCCACGGCATCGGTACAGGCCAGATGTGTTGGGTGCGGTTCGGATACTAGCACGCACGTTTTCACGTTCTTGGCTGACTTTTTCATTGTCTACCCTCGTGGCTCCCCGGTCTGGGTCTTTCCACTTTTTTCCAGGGCTCTTCTGTTTTTTTTTCCTCTTTCACATCCAGTCCAGGACAAAGAGGCGGTGCTTTCTGATGACGGAAAAATGATGCCAAGATCCGCACACGTGGGAGACATGATAATCTCTTATAATGGATGTGGGTATCGACGGATAGATCCAATGTGGCTTTCTTCTGGAACCACTGGACCGTCTTAAATGACGCATTTGTTGCTAGCGTCAAGAGAAGGGGTGTGTATGTCAAATGAAAAGTTCGTGGCAATGCCATCGCCATCGTTTCCTAGTAGTGTACTCGCCTATGGTAGCGTCTAGTACGATTGGAAGTGATGACATCCAATGAAGGATGGCACAACCGGGCCAAGGCTATCTTGGCAGTTTTAGCAAGCGAGCGAGGTATTTACCATCTTGCTAACACCCGGGCAAGGGGACCTTATCCCTCTTTCTTTGTGATGCTTGTTCCTAGCCATGCCCAAGCTCGAAATCGGCGAAGGCTGAGTAGGTAGTGACCGAACAGAAGCAAAGGTGAATAGGAGGCAAGAGGGTGTGCTGATGTGCTACCGTCCTGCAGTCCAACGCGAAGACAAAGAGAGCTTAGGTAAAGTGAAGCAACCGACAATGAGTGGCAAGTTAGAGAGGGAAAAAAAAAAAAAAAAAAAAAAAAAAAAAAAAAAAAGGTGAAAAGTGTAGAACGAGAATGGCATGCATGTGACAACGACATTGGGCTGCTTCGGCTGCCATTCCTTGGCGAGCAGCAGCAGGAGAGGTTTATTACGCACGTTGACTGGCATCGCATGGGGGACTGGCACTGGACCAGGGGTTCGACGTCAAGACATGCAGACGCCAGCGTCCGTCCCTCTGTCCAAGTGGGGATGTATACGCGCGACCTTGCTTCAGGAGGCTCGTCCAGAAAATCAACAGCAAGGGGGGAAAGAATTCGAAAAGGCGAAAAGAACTGTCAATGTGATGGGAGGGTCCAAGCGTCATGTCCTGGGCTGTGCTTGAGATCAGAGGGACCAAGTCGGAATGGAACCTTAACTTGCGGTGATAATCAGTGGGTGCATTTACAGGCTTGTTGGTCGCCTGTCGATCTCCCGGAAGGGTACTGCATGGTGCAGCCCAGCCGCGGCCACAGGTGTCGAGATGGGATTCAGACGGACCAAAGCGAGAAGGAATAATGGCAAAGGCAGTCATCCATCGTGGCAGTGGACGGGAGCTGCCAGTTTGCTGCATGTCAGTCTGTCTGTCTGTGATGGAGGCGCGCTGGGCCGACCAGAGACATGACGTGAAAATTAATCATGGGTCAGAAATGATGTGGATGTGGGAAAGGGATCCAATCCCAGCTCAACCCTAGGCATTTCTCCCCAGTGAGGCGTCAGCCATGGCTTGCGATGGCTGATATTCCAGTTTTAACCGCACTACCATGGTGAGCTGCATCCGCACTGTTGGAATTTTGCGTGATCACTAACCGAAGTGTACCCTTGATCAAAACTTTTTGGTTTGAAAATAGCCCCTGAAGATAAGACGAGAACCGTGAGCAACAACAAAATAATATAAAAAGAGAGTGGTAATGTAGTGTATGGAAATACTGCGGGAAAGTGAGGTAGAAATGCCCTACGCGAGGCGACAAACAAGCGGTAACACCCGACGGGTGGGGAAACAAAAGAAGAGAAGAGGTTGGCAATGACATTACTAGAGAGGTACCTATGTCTGGTGAGATGGGCAAGTTCAACCCGTGGGTCACGTCGCTGACGATCTCTGGCACTCGAGTGGCGGGCCATACACTAAGTACACGAGACGGGAGTCACCAAGGTTTCCATGCTTGTACTGGTCCGTGCCCGGTACCTTACAGGGAGGTAAATCTTGAGGTTTGCTCGCAACCACAGGATAGTCTAGTCTAGCAACCACAACGTCGGGACTGGGGAAAGTGGATGGAGTTGGATGGAGCCTTTTTAGTCCTTGCCCTTTTGACGGTCACTAACGGGGATTGATGCCCTACTTGCCAGCGCTAACGCAGGCATGCGCAAGTGCGTCGAGTGTTCTAGTACGAACTGAGTGTGAATCCGACTGGGCAGGTGGTAGAAAGCGGAACTGAAGCCGACGAAGAACGTGCGGAGAACAAAACATCAGACGGAAGACAGGGAATGACCTGGTGGATGGGATGGATGAATGGAGGGGGAGAGGTTCTCGGCTGTCAAAAGAATCACAGTTGCAACGCTGCTGCAACTGGATTGGGGAAACAATAACATAAGCAGGCTCCATGGCGCCGTCTCGAGATCACACACCAAAATGAGAACATGATTGGCTTATCCGTTTACTTGTCTTTTCAGCCGCCAACCCTGGGCCTTGTCGAGCTCGTCTAGTGTACAATACACTACTTAGGTACTCACTAAGCAAAGTGAGGCTCCCTTAGTACGTGCCAAATGAAGGGCCAACGAGCCTTCAATTCTCGTTGAACATCATTCGATTCAGGGTGGAACTCGGTAGATCAAGAAAGGTAGAGCCCAGGTAGGCACCTAATTGAGACTTGGATCGTCTCCAGGACGTGGAAAGAAGGAACTGAAGTATGGGAACCTAACTCTTGCACTGCGGATGCACCTGGTCCCCGTTGGTAGGGGGTCCATGGCAGCAGCAGGCGGAGGAGTGGGTCACTCCGCTTTGACCTCGTCCCGCCTTCCCCCCGGGGCCCCATATCCCCCAGCATTTGGGGTGGATGCAGTGGTGCAGTCTAGTGCCATCGATACGACGCTGTTGGTGCGCTCTGGACTTCCTCGACTTCCACTTTCGATGTCCCCATTTGCACTTTGCACATGTACCTTCTGAGCCTTCATATCGACCAGCAAATGACCTGAACCGATTTGGACCGAATACCCGAACTACCTCTGGGTTAGGTTCCATGGTACCTCGGCCTAGCACTCCTCCTACACGCAAAGTAGAAGGAAGGACATCCTATTTGCAGACGGGAGTGCAGCCAGGCCAAAGACTGGAGGCGCAAAAGTGCAGGGCGGGCGCAGTGACCACGCATCCCTACAACATCATCCCTCTACTCGGCTCCATCATATGCAAATCAATTCAATGCATTAGGTACTTAAGGGAAACTCAAACCCTACCTAGGTGCACATCACTCCCGCGTCTTCGGATTTTACCAGAGATAGAGGTACCTCTCTACCCACCAAAGTACCACTAACCTACCCTACCACGCCTACCACCCGCCCGCCATACCTTTCCATGCCCGTGGCCCTTTGTCTTTGCGCCCCCCTCCCCGTCCCCAGCTTCCCCGGACCGAGTCTTCTTGTCTCTTACACCTACCTACCTACCCACCCCCCTCTTCCACGGCTCGTCTGCTGTTGTCCTTGTTCAGGACATCGCAGTCACACTAGGCACACGAGTCTCCTATAACCGCTTTGTCTTGCCAGTCCACGCGACCGATCCGTGTCCTATATATCCGTCTTTCTTATCCCCACTGGAACGCACCAAGTTCCTCATTTTGAACGGCATTGGATCGTCGTCCTCAATCACCCAACTGGGAGCCTTCGAACAGCGCCCTTCCCAAGAAGCACAACGTGCATACCCGCAATGGATTCCCTCACCCACCCCACCGCTGCGGATATCGAAGAGTTGGCGTAAGTCAAGCACTTTTGACACATCACAGACCATGGCTTTGTTTGATTTGGATCGACACGTGCTCGGGAATCTGAGCGGCGGGCCATGCCGACTGTCTCGGACAGGGAATTTGGGATTGGAAATTGGGAATGTTTGTCACAAACGTCATGGACTGCACATGGGCTAACATACATTGTCTCGCACAGGGAACATCTGCATAGCATAGGAACTGGAGGCTTCCCAAAATCCCCCCCTCGATATCGCGACTCGCCGGCGCTGCATGAGCGGCATGAACGGGATGAATTTTGGAACGAGCCGCATGACCAGCGGCGCAAGGTGGCATCGAGTGGTGGCTTCTCGCCGTCGCCGTCGCAGTCATCCTACCTTGCCGACTCCAAGGAGGTGGAATTTGGACAGCATTGGACTCCGCTGTCCGACTACAACGACCCTGTCTACGTTCCAAGATCCGCTCACTCGGTGAGAACATCGTCAAACAGCGTATCTTCATCGATCCGGAAAGACTCGAGAGCTTCGGACACAAGGAGACCGTCGCAGTCCGCTGCCAGCTACAGCCTCTATCCCCCGTCCTCTCCCCCCATTACCAAACCCCTTCCACCACTTCCCCTCGTCAAGAACTCACACCGCGTCTCTTCTCAGGGTTCATTTGATGGTTCTGATGCCACTTCCTCTTACTCGGCCTCTCGCCTCTCTCAGGCTTCCAAATCATCAAAGGCCACATCATCGGGTCCCGACCATATGTCGAATGATGCTATTGCGCCACTCTCAAGCCCTCTGTTCCCCTCGCCTCCTCTACATCCATTTTCCACGCCGAGTGAGGAACGATCAAAGCCCAAGCCAAGGCCACGAGCGGGCTCTGCCGCCATCGATCTGGTGCCCTGGAAACACATGATCTCGAACGATAAGGTTGCCAAGGATCCAACTGTTTTTTACTTTGACGTTTCGACCACCTCCGCCACGCTTGCCAGCAAACATGGAAATAACATCATCAAGGTGTGGTCTGTTGGAAGTGGGATTTTGCAGAGCACCATCAAATTCTCATGCTATACAGCCGCCCAAGCTCGCTCGCGCGAATACTTTGTCCGCAGTCACGCCATTCTTTCCGAGCCAGCCACAATGATTGCCATTGCCACTGGCTTTGGTGATACCCTTGAAGTATGGGACTGGGCCAAAAAGAAGAAGCTCCAAACTATCGAGAAAGCAGACCGATGGGCCGCTGTTAGGACCAGTGTTTACGAAGCTGGCTTCAGCCCTCTAGTTACCTATGCAGGCGACGCCGACACAATCGATCTTTATTCCGTCTCCCAAAGCAAGAAACCCTTCACCAAGAGCCGCACCATCGATCTTCGCAAAGCCAACCTCCCGGTTATTCCCCAGTACCCCGAGCTTGCCTTCTCTGCAACCGGTCCCCTGCTTGTCGCCGCCTCTGGACCGCGACCACCTCGTCCCGGCCATCCTCCTCCCGAGCACGAAACGCTTCTCGTAGCCTGGGACGTCGGGGACCCTACGGATGGCTCACAACCCACGTCTCATACCCCATACAAGTGTGTGACCCCCTGGGCGCATACAGAGCTTGAAACTGCCTTGCCGTCTGGTCTAGCAACTTACGGTTCGGTTGCCGTCTCTATCTGGATCCCAGCCTCATACCGCGCCGTACCCATCCCTGCCGCCCGCGGTGGGCATGGATACAATCTAGCACCTGTCCCTGTTCCCTATCGCCATGTTTTAGTGTGGGACTTTTCGGCATCTTCGACCAAGACCTTCCGCATCCCCAACGCAATATCGTGTGTCAGTCCTGACTGTCGATATGTAGCGTATTGCGATGCGACGGGGATTGACTTTGGTGGCCGCGGGTGCCTGGTGATCCTAGATGCCATGACCGGGACAGAGTTGTGGCGCTGGCCGGACCCAGAAGCTGGGATCATGGAAAGCGCACCAAAACAGGGGTATGAGCAATTGGAGGCGTTGAGCAAGGTCACCGAGTTGTCATTCTCCATAGATGGCGGGTTCCTGTTCTTGGGAGATTCGGACGGGGGTTGCGGTGTATACGAGGTTAGGGAGGCGACAGCGGGGGCCAATGGGCAAAAGCTGAATGTTAGGCCCATAAGGTGAACGGGGCTTGGGTTTGGTGGATTTGACGCTCTTGGTTGGTAGTTAGTTGAAGAGTTGATGAGCCTACGAGATACGGTGTTGCTACGATGTGGATGATAAAAAAAGTACAGTAAGGGGCGGATGATTGCAGAACACTGGCCGATGCTAAAAGGTCTTTTGGGTATATAATGGCATGATGATTGAGGATACCATAGTAAGTATGAACTGTTTTCAGAGCGATCGGATGTGAGCCGACTGGGAAAAAACTAGTATTATTATTTCTGTCTTGCTAAAGGCGCATTCATCATAATCCTTGTTCTGCTAAACATTCTCTGGGCTAACGTGTCAGTGAAATATGCCTTTTCTGAGCGCGGAGAGAATCATTCCACCCTCGTGCTTCCTTACTGACGGACCGGATCAAGTTATTCTACTCATCTACTACCAGTTGACAATCCTTCACGGCGCCAGGGTCATCTGCAAACATGATTTTCGGAATCCTTTCATACATTACACCTGCTTGGAGTATGACATCCGCTAGGGGGCGAGTGTTCTTATGACTCGAACGGCCGCGAGTTCGGAGTGCTGCCGTCCCAAGTCTAAAAGCAATCATTGTTTGAAGAATGTACGTGCAAATGGTTATTCTAAATGTATAACGCGGTTGCAGTGTTGTGTTACCCGCCAAGCACAACTTCCACAAACAAACCCTTTGTTGACAATGCCTGAATAGACGCTGAATAGAGGTGAACACATGCACTCTATATTTGGCGACGAAAGTCGTGGATACCGAGTATACCTAGGTACTCTATTCGCCATGAATCTCTAGCTCTGAGAACTCAAACTCATCGATCTTCCCACATTCACTCGTTTTCCTTCGTAACACCTTCAACAACCTTCCAGTCTGAAGAAATCAAACTGTGGCCTTGCGACATATACGCTCTTTCACGTTTCTTCTCATTTCTTACTTTGAGCAACGCGATTATTGTCATCATCAGCATCATCAAGATCATAAACTGATCACGCAACAAAACCAACAAGCACACCAGCCCTTCCCAATCTGGAGAACGATGATTTCCAATACTCCCATCCTCCTCCTCTTCTGCCTAAGCCTTCTTGTCCTCTCAGCAACCGCCTTCCCCAGTCCAGGTGCCTACGGTGGTGGCCCAACTTATACCTGGAGCAACCCCCCTCCGGCTGATGGCTCCAAAGTGGGAAACAACAACGGAAACCAAATCACTGGCTTCTCCTTTGCCAAATGGGTCGATGATGTCCAGCAAGGCAAAGGCATGACGCCTGAACAAGCGCTGGCTTCCTACAAAGCTAGTGAACACGCTAAACGCGAGGCTGGAAACAACAACAACGACGACGACGACAACGACGATGAACTTCCTCCTTGGTATTTCACCTATGGCCCCGGCGGCGGCGGCGGTAGGAATGACACCACCACCACCATTGTAGGAAAAAGAGCCTCGGAACCAACCGGACCAACCTGCTACTGGCACAAAAACGAGCGACCCAAAGTCGAGGATGCATTTTTCGTCGTCACCATGATGGCGCACCGTCCGGAACTGATTAGTATTCACAAGGATGAGGGGAGAGATGTCGCGAGACCGATCAATACTGCGAGTATTAATGTGAGGAGTGTCACTGGACTTAGGTATGCGGTGTTGGGAACGGATATTGCGCGGGCGGGAGGGTTGATTATGGATTATTGGTGAGTCTTTTTTTTCTTCTTCCTCCTCTGGTAGTCTTTGATTATTCCGCCGTTGTTTTCCCATGTCGAGAGAGAGCGAGACGGATTACGAAAATCAAGCAGAGATGCTGAATCAGAGACATCTTGCTAACGGCCGCGAATGATGAATAGCACGTGGAAAGGCAGAAGTGGTGGAGGAGAGTATGCGTGGGGAAATGGCTACCTTTATGTTACTATTGAGCATACGGGAAGGGGGGAGAAGACGATGCAAGAGAACTTGATGGATAAGAGGGAACAGTTGATTGGGCCGAAGAAAGCGGAGGAGGAAGATGAAGTGAAGCTCAAGTGGCAGATGGTTGTCAGGGAGAGAAAGTAGAGTGAAAGAACTCGACTGAGCAGGATTGTGTGCGGTATGAAAAGGGAAGGATGTTGTTGGTAAATATAATAGATGGGAGAGGAGTGGGAGTTCAATGTTGGATATACCCCCGAAGGGCTTGATAACTTGTGTTTCCCTTTTCTGTTCTTTTTGTTTAGTTTTTTTCTTTGGTAAGTAGCTTTGTATAATAGCTTCCTACGATTTTTCTTCTAACGACTCGATCATCCAACATGTCGAAATTTACAACAAGCAAAGGTTTGCAAAGGAGAACTTGCCTGAGTGCGAAAGCCAAGACAGCGAGACTGGCAAATTTCTTATCAGCAAATCATCCATCCATCCAGATTGCGGTTCTGACTCGTTAGTCGGTGAAGCTGTTCGGTGAGACGCGAGGTGGTGACTCGATGATGATCGGAGGGGACCATGACTGCCGGCATCCTACAAGATAATGAGCGCATTGCTGAACCCACGAGGGTCACTCAAACGACACATCCTATTGGACCCACGATTGGGTGAAGAAAATCACACCGACTGATTTCGAGTGCACCCGGTATATGAATTTGGATTTCAAGGATCAGCAATCGAAAGGAGGGGATATACTATGCCTTTCCAATGTCTATTGTTTCCATGACGAGCGTATTGTTAGTACGTGCGAGTGAAACTGAATGGAGTGAACGAACTGGAGCAAGCTGCAGCATGCATGCCTGATTTATACCTCAGACCTGTTTCTTCCCCACACGAAACGAAGAAGGCACACACGCTGTATGTGGAAGGATGGCTGCAACAGGAGGAGCAGAATACTGCTGAGGAAGGAGGGCATTGCTATGGAAAGAGGTTGAGCCGATAGCTGAGGTGATTGGGGCCCCGGTTGGGGACGACGAGATGTGCATTCCATAGACCTCAGCTAGGGCTTCCGGGCTTCTGGAGCAGTCATCTCTTCATACTTGACGAACAAGCGCTTCTGACACATCTTTGAATGTCTCCTCTGCTTGTTGCCTTATAATTTCAGCAGCGAATTAAACGACCTGCGACATTGTTGCCGTCAGGTCAGTCATGTCGGGCAAGTTGAACGTATCTTGTCGCTTATCGCGCCCCTTATCGATTGTTCAAAGCGATACCCACGTGACGGACGTGAGACGGTCGGCAGCGGCAGTGCTAGCGCAATGGGCAAGGGTCAGGTTTCGTTCGCCAGCCCGCCAACGTCACAGCGCCGGTAGAGACACGTGTAGTGTAGTCACCGACACACCGTCGAGCATGGTGATCACACCGTCACCGTGGATTTCCAGGGTCCAGTGGACGATCAACCCCTCGACCAGCGACCCCTCGCTCCTGTCCATCACAACCCCTTCTACATGTATGTACAGTCTTTACCCATGTTAATGCAACTCGATGCCGGCAGTGATTTATCTTGCAATAGTAGGGTGTTTGCACAAGTGAGATCCAATCTACGAACCCGAAGTATGTGCCTAGGCGTTCGGGCCAATGGAGGGCCGTTGACGGATTGGAATAATAGATCGATAAACACCGATATAGGGGTACAAGTGTTCACTTCCACCAAAACTCGACCCTTCTGTATGTTGCTATTAATATTACAAAAATTCGGCCATTATTGTTGCAACTAGCAGTTCGCAGTCCCAGTATGGGCCTGTAAATCTGGCCCTCGACTGGCTGTGCAATAAGTGGGTAGGATCACAGCATAACGGGGGGTGTTGCAACTGCAGGGGTAAAGACTGCACCCCTCTTCAGCCCCTCTTTTAAGCCCCTCGTCAATCTTCACCCCCTTTTCCATGGCGCCTTGTGACTGGCCAACAAGCTGTTGAGCTTTCATGAGCTGCCAACGACATGAGACGAACATGGTAGAACACCCAGAAGCTCTGCAAGCACTCAAGCGGAGCTCCCCTCTCCCGTCGTTCGCCCCTGTCTGATAATCAAACATGCTTCGGTTTTAACAAGCATGCCGTAAACATCAAGCCAGGTTCACAGGCCACGAGCCTCCACAGTCCAGGAAACTGTCAGTAGGAGAACTTGGTCAGCACGAGCTATCATGGCCGCACAACAGAAAAGGGTATAGTCGGGGATCTCCAACGACATGCTATGAGATGAACGTCGTCTCGAATCTCGAGACGTCGGACGAAGCTGACAGGGACACAAGCTCGACATCTCTCCACCACAACCCCTTCCACATGTCCACTCCTTACGATGTCGGTCTCCATTTACGATCCACTTCCCCTCGTCGACCACCCTGAGGCCTGACGAGCTGAGCTGCCCCAGACCCGCGGTGTCAAGTGCAAGCTAGATGTTACGTTGGTTATCATGCTGGTTACCGAGTCAAGCCAGTGCAAGATACACGTCTACGTATGTGCGAGGCAGTCGATGTTTGTTTGCTTTTTGTACAAGGCTTTCATTGCTATCGTGTCCAATGTCTACCTTGTACCCCTTAGTACCATTTAAAGATTATGCTTTACGACTATTCATTCCCCATGACATCCCGACGGTCCCTATGCGCCGCCGGCAACGGATTTCTTCGCGTGTGCGTCCGGGTCATTTAAAACTCTGGTGGGGGAGCAATTTGTCAGTTACTTGAGCGTTTCGACATCAGTGCTGGCTGGACGGCAAGTAGACTTACTGGCCTGGAACTGGCCGTTGACGTTCTCAACGATCTCGGTGAGGTTAACATCGCGGTCGTGGAACTCGCCGTTGCAGTCACGGAGCCTGGCACGGAGAATGGGCTGCTCGGCGGCACCCTCCTTGGGGTGGAAGCGGATATCCTCGGCGGTCTCAGTGAAGTTCTGACCACCCCACTGGAAGTGACCTAAAGACGAGTAACCATGTTAGATACTGTCTGAAAGATGCTGAGGATAAAGGATAGCCTGGACTACTTACCATCGTTGTTTCCGATGATCTGGTCAAGCTCGTAGCTGGCGTCGTTCCACTCGCCGTCCTCGCGGCGGAGGCGAGCAAAGAGGATGGTGCGGTTATCGCGCACCTCGATGCGAGCATCCTCAGCGGTAACGTGGAAAGACATGTTGATAGTGTTGGTTTGGGGGTGGTGTTGGGTATGTGGTGGTAGTTCAAGTTTGTGGATGAAGTTTAGAAGAACAACCAAGTGCAAGTTGGGAGAAGGGGAAACCGCCTTCTTATACACGAGGGAGACGGGGAACGGCCTCCCATCAACGTGGCTCGGCCAATTGACCGCCTCAACCGCTTGGACGCAGCAAGGGAAGGCATCACCCATCAGGGTTCTCTCCTCGTGGAGTATGACAGAAGAAGACCTACGCCATGATGCGGTCCACGACCTGTCTCCACACTCGACCTGTTTGGTTCCATCCCACTTTACACTATGTACAACACCACTTTCCAGGTGACAAGGTTCAAAGGTCAGTTTTGATACTTCAAACCCTCGCATTCTATTCTCCACAAGCCGATACGAAGCCAAACGGAGCAAACAGCCCCCCTTTTGGACCAGTTGAGTTGCGTGGACGCGTTGCCTTTTTCTGCAACGTAGATGTTACTTTTGATAGATCTGGACTGTTGTAATTCGAGGTACTTGGTCTGGCGGATCTTGGTGAAGAATAGAGACCAATGGTGAGCGGGTGTGTGTGAGCTTTCCAAGTCCTTTACGCCTTTAGGTATTGATACCCTGTCAAGCATTCGGCATCGTGTGTTGGCATTGAAACCAGGGGATGCCTACACTACTTGGCGTCATCTCTAGCCTCCATCTCATTACTCCCGTTCCAGATTCCATACCTCTAGAAGCGGCCTGCGAAACACTGGTGATGATTGAGGGGTGAAAGAATGAAGTGGAAGAAGTGGGGGGGAGGCCGCCGCCGGACCCAGCTTGCCCAGCTCGCAAGCGAAGCTCCAGCTCGTCAGTGTCCCGTGGAGTACATACCAAGATGGAGGAAGCTGCGTGGCTTTGTTGTTTCCATCTTCGTAGCACCGCCTCCCTACGCATCGACTTGTTGACCACTGCCCGCCAAGACAGAAGGGACCACAACAGAAGGCACGGCATGGGGGTCCGCAGGGGAGGCATTGACGAGTCGTCCGCATATCACCGTCCTCAGCTGAGGTTTCCCCGTGGAGTCGTTGACGTTGAACCCTCGCGGTTGCAATACTTGGCATGATTACGGCATCCACCGCTGCTTGGCAGCTTGGCATTGGCTCGGCCACTATCACTAGGGCGTAAATGAATGGCTCCACATCCGCCCAAATGATATCGACGCAAACGAGTCCCCGCTTTGGCGTCGCATCATGCCGAGATGTCTCAACTCTCTGCGTGTCTTGTATCATAACTGACCACAAACCTCTCTGGAAGCGAGTTATGCTTCTATGGATGGCACAGAACCCAAAGTCATCCAGCACCCATACAGATGTTGGTTCGTACTCGGACATCATGCAAGTTCAGAGACCGATTGGTTACCTCTTCCAAATCACTCATCGATTACGTGGACTCTGGACTCTCAACTTCCATCGAAAAGCTTGACCTAGCACTCTCTCCCTCCTCCTCCTCCTCCTCCTCCTCCTCTTTGGCGTCGAATAACCTGACGATTCCTTGCATTGCGTCTACACTACAAATACGAGCAGTAGTGTAATAAGGACTTGAAACGCCGAGCATGTCGAAACAAGTCGGTCGGTTGGGATCTTAAGTGACAGTGATCACTTATATACATGTGGAAGGCAAGTATTGGTTTCAGCTGTTGATATGGCGCTTTTTCATGGACAGACATAGGTATCTGCTGGCCAAGATGACAAGCCAAACCATCGTTTGAAGAAGATCCAAGAGTGCAGACCAGATCGAAGTCACTTCTCAGCCCATGCACGGCACTTTGAAGGCAACTCACAAAGCGCATTGAAATCAAGATCCCGAAAGGTCATCGAACGAGCCACACCGAACCGCCTTCTAAAAGTTTGGCCAGCTGAATGTGGGACTTGACTCTGGGTATCGTGAAAGACTTACAAGGCCTTCAAATGCATGGCAGATACCTACAGACCATCACCGACGTTAACTCCCACGTACCTAATTAGAGGTAACCATGCGGATGAGGGCTCCAGTCCATCTCAAGCGATCTTGCATTGACGAGATCATCAACACCAGTGGAAGCCCGCACGTCATCCTCCCGTACAGTGCCGCCCATTGATCTCCAAGAGTGCCTAAAGTCCGTTCTGGGGAGCACGAGGTTATGTCGTTTGGGAAAAGGTTCTGCAGCTGCATAAGATAGTTAGCAACTTTGGCGTTTGGGCTGAGGTAAAGTAGAGATGGGAATCTGAGTCCCCCCTACGCCTTCGTGTCATCGAAAACTTATGCTGACGCTGGCTTGAGGAATCACTCAGGATCTCACTTACCGATCTTGACCATCAGCTATGCCAGGTGAACGGTTCCCCCTCTGATAGCCTGCTTCGTTCCAAATCATACGCTTGTTTCCCAAGACCGATGGATCGCTGATCGAACGAAACCATCGCGATGAACTTCTCAGCACGCAAAGAGACACCATATCGCCCCCCTTCGCCTTCCAGTCGGATCCCTCTTCCAGACGATGCCTATGCTCTCCAGATCTTCACTGCTCGAAAATCATCCTCCCCATCCCCTACATCCTCCTCTTCCCCCCAAAGTCCTCAATAGTCATATCCTCCGCAAGGTCCTCAGCGAGGTCCAGCTCCTCCCCTCTTCCTCACCTCCACATCACCTCCATGTTCTCCTCCGCGATAGGCACCACCTCTACCCCTTTCAACCGCGCTCACCTCGCTCTCACCGGGTAGTCTCTCTGGGTTTCGAAGCGCGTCAAAGATGACAATGCGGATAAACAACACGGCGTAGACGAGCTCGTACAACGTTTCCAGGCACGCAATCATGTTGATGGCTTTGACGAGTCTTTTTTTTCTCGAGGTCTTGACTGATGCTCTGTGATGTTGCGTTGCGCGGTGCCGAAATGCTTTTCGTCGGAGACGGGATACGTTTGTTGAAAACCTTGAGAGCTAGAGAGAGAGGGAGTATATGTTTGAGGGCGAGTGGAAGGCGTACTTTTACCAGGTATAAGATAGTCGAAGAGTCGTGGGGTGTTGGCTGGAAGTTGAGTTCACTTGGTTGTATTTGAAGTGGGAGGGGTTGCTCTACAGAAAGGAGTCCGAGGTAAAAATGGTGGGGGGGTTGAGGAAGAGGAGGATAATATTACGGTTTTTTGGTATGAGCAAAGTGCAGTATTACACTTGCTTCATGAAGTGAGTTCGAGGTGAGTTTGTCTTGTATTTGACGTAACCCTGGATAATTACCTCTATCATTCTTTTTCCTTCGCAAGTTTACTTGCTCCGACTTTATACCTTGTGAATATTCAGGTTCTCAACTTCATAGTCCTACAGGTACTCTATTCAGCCGTGGAGGCACCCCTTCAAGTTTCTCGATACAATACAGATTATACCAAACGATGCCATACATCCATCAGCAGGTATCGCTGACTGCCTGCCATCACGTGGGTCATTGCCCTAGTCATTTTGTGCCAAACACTTCCGCCTTTCTCACCTGGTAGCTAGGTCTCGGAGGTTGACCAGTTTCTGTTACTGACCACATCCTCAATTCATCGCCATCTTCATTTTCAGCCTCACGGCTTCAACTAAACATCGACCGATAACATACCCCATCAAGCCCGTGCACAACTCCGAACTTCTCATACCTCAGGCATTTGTAACTCCCTTCCCGGCCAGGGTGTTTCCACGAACATCATAAATTGCCCCTGTGCTTCGACTCGAAGATCAAGGGAACCCGGAACAAAGATTTCGAAAACTCACTCAAAGCACGTGGCAAAGGTCAACGGGCGCCATGCCAAGACGGGACTTGCGGTTTACACAACGGCGATCGACAGGACCGGAAGAATGCATGCTTACGAGTGTGCACTAGTAACTGTCCTTTGTCGGGTTATGGGCTTTATCGATGTTGTGGAATTGGTACAGGGGTTGGACTCTCCAGTCTTGACCGGACTTGAGGAGATCACTAGTAAGAACTAAGTCGGATGTGGGACACGATACATTTCTTTAGTGCGAGAAGTTTCGATGTTCCATGCCGAGTTCATGTACCTATTCCTGGTAAAGCGAAATATCGAAAACGATATGTGTGGAAGATATTTCCACATCCTGGTGTTAATCTCCCGTCAGCTTGCCCGTCAACATTCTTGGCGTACTTTATTGGGTTTTCCACCCTGTCAATCCACGTTTGTCTCTGATATTCAAGAAAGCCACCGAGTAAGCCGTAGCTGGGTGGAAACCTTGCACTTCACTCGGAGGCTTACACCGCAAATCATGATCGGAGATTCTTGCCAGCGTGTCAATTTTGCCCTGTTCCCAATTGCCCATACACCGTCCACCATCGTGATCATGGCATTGACCAATACCAATGCCTCCCGTCGAGTCCAGTCTCTCTTCTTCAAAGATACAAAAACCTGAACCATCCCGCTCACATAAAGAGCGAGATTCCACCGCCTCCTGTGTTGGTCACCTCACCAGTCACCACACTTCGACTCGTCAAAGCCATCCATCGCTCAGTCTCGTGCCCCATTTCTTTCTTTCTTTCTTTCCTTCCTTCCTTTGGCCCCCCTCAAGCCAACCAAATTCCTTTGAACTTCAAGTCTTGCTGCCCAATACATACCCTTTTTGGCACTAGCGTGCTAGCGCCAGTTGGCTTTGCAGTTGCACTGACTTCCACTGATTTTGCACTGGCTTTTCGGCACTGGCACATCGATTGAAACCACAACGTACTGGGGGTGGTGTCATGCCATGTGGTTTGCATATACGCTGCGCTAAGTATTTGACCTAGCAAAACGAAGGGAACGTGTATTAGCGTTGTCGGTGCACCGTGGTGTATGTCGGTGTCGATCAGCATTGAACAAGGGAACTTGCAACAGTGAAAAAGCTTGGAGTGCGGGAGGGACGTGAAAGAATCCTTCTCTTCTTCTTTTTATTCATTCTACCATCGAGGTCTGAATTGTACTTTCCATATCCTGCAAACCTCATCCGTTATTTGCGTGTTGATACCTACCTGCTACTGTCGTTTTCAAGGTGTGAAATAACGAGAGGTTCCTGCCTACACGTGAGTGCTTTCCAGATTAGGGTAGTTGCGTTGGCGGCTGCGATGGCGTCGCTCTGGATGATGGACTCGAGCTAACTGATGAACCAGATACGAACCTCAAGCAACGAATGCATTCATACCTACATTAACTGATTTTTCACTACTCGATTCCAACCTTCAACACGCACCGCGAGCCTCTCAAACCTCACAGCCCGCTCATTACACTACCTGCCTCTACCAACACCTCCGCCTAAAATCAACAAACCTCAGCCATTAGCAGCCAGCCGCCATCAGCAAGTCCTTCAACAGCGACACCCGATATCAAGCATCCTCACCTACCTAAGGTACCTCTCACCTAGAGGTAAACACCTACCTCCTATCTACCTAGGTACCTACCCAGCCGGATCCCCAATCCTCACTCGTAACTCACCGATTCTTCAAAATCCACCGAGCAACCTCTCCACCAAACGACATCTGGGATCCACACACAATGAGAGTCCAGATCCCTACACCCGGCTACACCGCCTACATGAAACTCCCGGCCGTTCCAGCCAACATCCAAGCCGCCCTAGCCGGGGACGAGAACCAGCGGCTGAATCTCATCTGGATCGGACTGGTAGCGGTAGAGATCCTGATGGTTGTCAGCGTCGTGTTGCATGCCGTTATCAGGACAGTATATCCAAAGAAGAAACAGAGGTTGGGTTCGTGGTAGAGCACTGGGAAGGAATGGAATGGAAGCAGACAGGACGAGCGGGCCAACTTTGATTTGACGACATAAACTGGTGCCCGGGGCCTAGAGGATCTTCGTCCGGCCGTCGAGGGCAGTGTATGTTGGCCGATGGAGATATTTCATGATTGATGAGTTATAACGGACAGCTTGCATGGAGAATTGGTATGCATTGAAATACAAAAAAGTATGGCAGACGTTGGTTGAAGTTGATGGAAAAGGGAAGGAGTATCATGGTGTTTGCATTTAAAGGTGGGCGACAGAACTAGCACATCGCGATATAATACCACAACTTTCAATGAGCTAAATTCTCTCCTCCGTGAGCCATACCAAGAGGCAAACCTCACATTCAGTGCTCCCTGTATTGTATTTAAGCCAAGCCTAGCATCCATTGCTTAGGTTCTCATTGCCAATCATTCTGGCCCATCCAGTTGGACACAAAGACCGGTACCCAAGACTTAAATATTCGCTCCAACCGTATAGCACATTAGAAAAGCTGGAATGATTGTGATCAAGTTGTTGATGTCATTCAGAAATGTAGTGGGCTCGATTCTGAGGGCTGCAATAGCACGGTCGTTGAAGGCGGCATCCACCAGACAGTACAGGGGCTTGGGATCGGAGACATTGAAGATCCCAGTTGATGAACGTATCGGCTGTGAAGCCGTAGGGAAGCAGAGGCAGGGAGATGACGGGAGCGCTTTTAGAGGCATTGGTCTGGTCAGTTTCAAAGATACTAGTGAAAGCGAGGATGAATAACAGGGTGTAACATGGCAAGCAATGAGGTGGGAAAGGGAGAACATACAGGCTGAAGATACGGCCTATGGCGCCCTCATTCTCTGAGCGAGAATGCTCCAAGCGACGAAAATATTTAGGACAGCCGCGCGCTCTGCTATCTCGACGTGACCATTGACAACAACCGTGGTACCGGTAAGCCGGTCACCAGTCTGAACACCATAGTTGATGCCTACCTGGAAAGCCTGAGACCAAGCAGCGTCGTGAGCAGCTCTGTTCCTGAAGTGACCAGTCCTTACTTTCCTGAGGAAAGTTGCCTACATGGGAGAGCTAGGGTTTCCAAACGTGTCATTTGACTTCCCCAGGGCAATGGCCGTACCACGCTGGATTCCGTCAAGGACACCAGCGAAGCCGTATGAAGGTGCAATATTGGGATTGGGAAGATTTTTGTCGATGAAGTATTGCATTAGTCCTGCAATAGCCTTGAACTGGGTCTGGCTTTTGTTTTGGCCGCCGAGGAGTTTGACCTGGATGGTGACAAGGTAGATGAGCCAGTCAGACAAAGAGACATTCTAAAGGAAGTTGAAGTTGCAAGCCAGAGTGTCCTTGCAGGATGGCCACCCTAAGGTTGATGTTTTAGTGCCGGATACAGCATCGGTGGGGGCGGTATCCATTGTGATGGTGGCAAGCTTGGACATGACTATATCGACAAGGTTATGTTGACCGCTCACCGCTGGCATCTGTTGACCGTCCATCCCGGACAAACCCTCCAGCACAGCCAGTGCCATGTGGTCCTGGAAAGTTGAGTCGTTGATGTGCATGGTGGCGGCAAGAGCACCAGCGATGGACGCCACTAGGGCGTGGGCAAAGGAACGCATGGCTGCCAAAATCGAGCTGAGAGTGAGGCAAGTTGCGGGAAGTGAGACGCCAAACCGTGGACCATGGATGGCAGTGACCAGCCGACATTCTTCACATGGATGTATCGCACTTATAATCTTCCATGGTCAGCCATCCTGCTATGGACTTTCCATCCTGAGGTTACCGCCGGAGCTTCTGGATAACATTCCTCCTGTAGGCTGAATAAGTAATGTGTCGAGAAATGACCGTTTGGACAACCCACGCCAAATCGGCATTCTGTTTCTTTCCGTTGTCCTTTTCAGGATACATTGCCGAGCTCGAAATGCGAGACGCCGCTGGCATCTACTTCTGTAAAGGGCCATCCTCCAGATGTTACGTCGATCATGTGCCAGTGCTGTAAAGCTCCATAGCTGAGTTCTTGGGAGGCTTGAATGGCAGCCTTGAGAATTATTGCCAATCGGAATGTGACAATGGGACGGCCCGGGACACTGCCGATCCGGAAGACCCTGATGGCCAAAGAAAGGGCATCGATGTGTGCCCTCAGTTGTCACTAACTCCCGAAGAAAGATTTAGATCACTCCTCCACAGTGTTCGTGATTTGAGATTGGCACAAAGTAGTACTGAGACCACTTTTTGCCAAAGTTGGTGTGGGCCAAAGCCTACCTAGTATTGAGACTTCGAGGCTTGAAGATCATAACCCTGATGATTTCTGGCTCATCGCGGAGTCTTTTTGTGGTGTAACGCAGTTCATTAGAGATGGTCGTCGTTGGAGCACTCTTTTGGAGGAATGTTTTGGTCGTGGAAAGGTAAGAGTGTGTCGGTTCTGCTTCTCTGGCGAGGGTTGAATCCCTATCACACCTATGATTCGCGTTGAAAGTCATCTGCATGAAATGTTGTGAAGGGGTACCTTGCGTCCTGGAAGGCCATTAGGTACGTGAACTGTGGTAACGCGAGGGTGTTCAATGCGCTGGGTAGTGTAATGTCCCTGGGAATGTGCAAGGCTTGATGGCACGTCGCAACCCCCGAAGATATCCGCATTCTTTCGTGTTGAGACGAGCCACAAGAATGTAGGAGAAATTCCAGAACAGGAACTCGCGTTCCGGCTTGGTCAGTGTCGTAGATGGCCGATTCAACCATGAGGTTTGTTGTTCTTTTGATTGCTAGAGGTAGGTTTGGTTTCGAGACTTTCGCGGAATAACGCCGAGATAAGCAGGACAAAGGAAGGAGGAACTATGAAACTTCAGTGTTAGAAGCGTCTGATCACAAAAGAGGGTAAGCTTAGCTTGTGTAACTGGTGAGACTTTGTGTAGTGTTCGCGAGTCCTGCTGCGTACCCAATTGCGTCAGGCTGCGTGCCCTCGATGTGACCGCCGGTCTCATTGGAAGGTCGGCCTAGTTTGTGCGGATTGTCGAGACAGCATTTGATGAGGCTTTCTGAAGGCATAGTGGATTGTCATCGACGCCATCTTCGTTGCCGTTGCCGTTGCCGTTGCGGTGGTCATCGCTGTTTTTGGAACTCCGAGACTCGCGGCGTTGTCTAGTAGTTAGGTAAGCTTCGAGGACAAGACTAATACATACCAAAATGGAACTCCCAAGTGATTGCCAGCTCTAGGTCGCTTTCGGTCAGGACATCCTCGGGAGGGGGTTCGCTCGATTGGTGAGATGTCGACGACGGGAAGTGCGCGGGAGGACGAAAGTGGGGAAGTTGTGACACGGCAGCGTCATGCACGGAACCGGGCGGCAGGCGTCCCGTCTTTCTCCTCACTCGCTGCATGCCGTGTGGAAGCTCAAAGGACGGCCGGGCAGGTCTTAACTACCTCAGCGAAAGTAGCGATGAAGGCGGGGGAGTGATGCACTAACATCACAGCGGCAGGAAAGACACTTGCTGCTGCGGCCCTAACTGCATCGAGTTGACGTCGGTCCGCACAATGACAACTGCCAACTTCAATAGGACAGGGGCCCAAACCTGTCACTTTGTCACTAAGGCTATTTATTACTAGGCAGGAGCTTTTTTCCGGAATCATCTCCATTGATGAATTCGAGATGAGAGACGGATGATTGGGAAAGTTGGAGTGCCGGACTGCATTCAAGTTGTAAGTCCGAATTTATCAGTTGCAGTTCAGTCATGACTTCTTGAGGTAAACAATGGGTGTACCTTTCTCCAACTGTTCATCCCTCACAATTTCCACCATTTTGCACGAATTGAACAGCACCTTGACGGCTGCTGAGTGCTGCTCTGGACTCAAAATGAAAAAGTCGCATCCATCGATATCGAACGAACGGTTTCAATCGAAGCGGATGGCCCGGGGTGCCATGAGGAGGAATGGGGCCACGACGCCCCTGGCTGACCTGTCAGGTGGAGAGATCACAACCCCCCGCCCCTGGAAGGAGCCCCGCTCGGGACGATAGACGAAGACAAAACACGCCTGTTATGGATCGGATGGGGTGATGAAGCAATGAGAATCGCACGTAGGTCAACCATCCTAGGTTTTGTCGAGTTTGAATGACGGTGAGGGCCAGTCGGTAGTTTCAATCTGCTCAATGAACTCCCTTGATCATCATGGGTGTCGGCCATCCTTTATGTGCTCGAGATCAGGTCGTCTGCCATCTGGTTTATTGACCTCATCGGCCCCGGCACTCGACATCATAAGGTTAGACGCTAATCCCCCCGGAATAGCACCGGGGTGGTTTGGGTAGTGGTACCACGGCAGTGAGCGAGGTGGGCCGACCTTGTTCGTTTTCGTCCAAGTGTCGAGCCGCCACACGACTTCCCCGGATTGCTAGGCGATACCCTAACCCGCCCTTTGATTGGAGGTTCCATTGGGGGGTTTTGGAGAAGAGCCGTTGGAAGTGTAAGTGGACAGGAAGTGGAAGGACCCCGGTACCTCCGGGTCCTAGCAGGTCAGCCTATGCCATCATGTCATGATAATGTATTCATCACACGATCGTCCAAAAGCGGCCGTCTCCAGACTTCGTACTCGCTCTTGCTCTGCACCACCACCTGCACCACCCACGACCAGGTGATCTTCTACCTACCCCGCTGGGCGAGGCAGGAACGAAATGCAGCGGAGACACCGCGAGCCAATCTCGACTCGCTCAGCTCCTCTTGCTTGAGCGTGCAAAACCCCCTCTCCCTCATGACGCAGACCGACCTACGGACCGATCGGTACATCCAGTCCTATCACTTATACGATCTCCACAAGTGTAACCACCACTCATATCCCACCCGTGACGGCTACCCTGAAATGTACTCGCAGCTTGCTTGCCTGTCCTCTGCCCTTTTGTAACCACTGAAACCAGCTCGCCTTCCGCAACTGCCTGGAAGAGGGAAGGACAGTCCTTGGATCATCTCCCGCATCATTGGAACTTCCCCTCCCGTTGTCGTGCTCCGTCGTGTTCCCGCCCCCCTTTATCTACCTTGTAGCTCCCGTCTCGATTCAGATACTTTTCATTCTCCTCTTCTCTTCTCCTTGTCCAACAGACATCACTCTCCAATCTGTATCCATCTTTGCGAGATCCAATCCTACACTGTTAATCATCCATCCATCCTCATCATCAATCAGCTGTTATATCGTTATACAGCTGTCACACTGCCTGAATACCACTAGTCATCTGTAGCCAGATCCAACCAAACCATCACCACCATGTCGGGCGAACCACTCACCAAGGTCGACTCCGCCGTCCAAGGTCTCGAAGCCACATCACCTCCAAAGGAGAGCCACATCCACAAGCACCGGCGAGCAAGCTCGAGTGCCAATGGGGTCATGAACATCAACGACCTGGAGGCTCAGGGCACTGACCTCCAGATTGCCAAGGAGACGCAGATGTTGGGGTGGTAAGTCCTGCCAAGCACTCGGTCCCAGAGGCTATGCCGTGACCTGACACCTCGATACACTCGAGATACATGGCTCACACTTGTTTGTTCAATGACAGGAAGGTCAACACCTCGCCTACGTCGATAGACGACAAGGACTACCTTAAGGTGATGCTCACAACACCGCCAGTCAAGAAGATTGACCTCTATTTCAAGACGGGGTTGCACGTAACGGCACGAAATCTCAAGGGGGTAACCATCAGGGACGCCATGGATGCCATCCACAAGTCGTTCAAGAAGAGGGTAAGACTTTCTTGACTACCACCACCTGTTGATCCATGTGTTAGCAAGGGAGATTCCTTTGACTGACTCTTTGATGTGCTTCATAGCCGGATGATGAGCTACCCGAACCATACCTCAAGGGCTTTGAGTGGGACAAGGAGGAGTCATGGACATCGCTCTTGGTACACTTGTCGACGAACGCTGGCCCCAAACCCGCGGGCGGCTCCTCCAAGAAGAAGAAGAAGGCTGCCGCCGCCGAGGAAGAGGCTGCCTAAGCCCTTCACAGTCTGGTCCAGACCAACATGGTCTGCACTGGCTATCCCTGTCTCGGGGTTCATCGGTGATGATGACAACGACAGGATCTTAATCTGTATCATATAATTATCCCTAATGGCAGACTGGGGTTGATCCTCCATGTCGTCAGCGTCTATTTCTTTCGGTGCCCTTCTGGCGTAAGGAAACAGCTGGCTGGGTCAACAAGAGCAGCGGACACAGGACAACAAGTAGTGTCGGACATGCTTTTGACAATGCACATTACTTTCAGCCATGTTAGATCGACTGCTTTTGTGTCATAGTGATCAGTAACTTGAATGCCATTGTGCCTTGCATTACTGTCCATTACTTTCAAGTCTTCCACCTATGACGTTAACGTACACTATCCCCAAGATCTCGCGCCAATGATACCTGAATCTCATGTTTGAGACGTGCCCCCTGACCAACATTCAGATCTTTTTTGCGGGGTGATCAAAACGGATGAAATATGGTGACTGATGGATGGGTCATCCGTTCCACAAAAGTGGTTTGTACCGAGGGATCGGGTGGTAGAAGAACAGAGACGATGTTCGAAAAATGGGTGTACCGTATGGGCTCCGAAAACCTGAATTTAGAATACATGGTTGCCGAAGGTCTCCGGCGACCAGGTACATGGTTTCCGACTGCCGCAATACTTACTCAACTGACAGAGTGCGTTTCTGCACCTTTGGATTCTGGCTTTCCTGATTTTCTACAGGATGAGCTTGTTGTTCCCTTCAATTAAGCCTCATGTTGTCTCCCATGGAGCGTTCGACGGTCCGGGGGTTACTTAACCCGCCCTTCCAGGCCCTCGAAATTCGAATTGCTGAGGTAGATGAAACGTCCATGTTCTCGTTTTATTATTCCTAGATATGAGTTGAGTGAGTGTGTCGTAGGCTCGGCCGCAAACTTTTTCCTTCACATCTGTCGTCAAAAAAAAAAAAAAAAAAAAAAAAGGAAAAGAGTTCCAACATGGAACAAACCGAGGAAAGACAGAGCTAGCCAAAATCGATTCTGGGGAAGCGGGGTCGATGCAGAGTTTAGTGCAAGATATGGTGGAGCTCGGGAAACCAGTGGGGACGTGAATTATGTGGAGAAAGGTCTTTCCCCCCGGGTTTACGATCCCCACTCGGCCGGCGCAATTAGTGACCGCATATCTTCGGCTACTGGCGGTCTTGCATCGCGGTCTTGGACGGGCGGAATTTAAGAAACTTAGAGAACGATTGCATCGAGGCACAAGCACGACACCAAAGGATGACGAAAAACGAAAGTAGCAATGTGACCTCGGCAACAGACAAAATGGATGGGTTATTTGGGCTTTCGTTTGCTTTACGGAGAGAGATAACTTGTCTCTCGAGCCCTCCGTCTTTTGCTCTGCCCTTGACGTGATTTTCCACCTCAACATTCCAGTTTCTCGAACCATCGATACCTACACTAGAGGTACACTCAAGCTGGATTCATAGAAGCAACCGTGAAAATGCCAGTCACCAACTTTGACTTCAAGGAAAAGTACCGCTACCAGAATGGCTTCGATTCCTACTTAGAGTAAGTCTCGTTTTCTCTTCCACTTTCAAGTCTCACCTCTACTTACCCAAACTTCCAGGTCCGAAGCCGTCTCCGGCGCTCTCCCCATCGGCCACAACTCGCCCCAGAAGCCTCCTCTCGGCCTTTACGCCGAGAAGCTTTCCGGAACCGCCTTCACAGCTCCCCGTCACGAGAACAAACAATCATGGCTCTACCGCATCCTGCCATCATGCTCGCACCCGCCCTTCGTCCAGGCCACTCCACGTAATGGTCAGGAGCCCGTACTTGAGCAATCGCCAGCCAGACTGCACTACATTCCCAACCAACTCCGATGGGACCCCTTCGACCATGAATCCGACACCGACTTTGTCTCCGGCCTGCGTCTCGTCGCCGGCGCCGGCGACCCCACCCTCAAGCAAGGTCTGGGCATGTACATCTACGCTGCCGGCAAGTCCATGTCCGCCCAATCAGCCTTCTACTCCGCCGACGGCGACCTTCTCATTGTAGCCCAAGACGGCGTGCTCGACATCCGCACCGAGTTCGGCTGGCTATTGGTCAGGCCCATGGAAATCGCCGTCATCCCGCGCGGCGTGCGCTACCAAGTCCTCCTCCCCTCCGGTCCCGTCCGCGGTTACGCACTCGAGCTTTACCAAGGGCACTTCCAGCTCCCCGAGCTCGGCCCCATCGGCAGCAACGGCCTCGCCAACGTGCGCGACTTCCAAGCTCCCGTTGCCTGCTTCAGCGAAGACCACGGATCGATCGCGCTCGACGGGCCCAACAGCTACACCATCACAGCCAAGTTCAACAACACCCTTTTTGAGACCAAGCAGCCGCACACCCCCTTTGATGTTGTGGCGTGGCACGGTAACTACTACCCCTACAAATACGATCTCGGTAGATTCAACACCATCGGCTCCATCAGCTTTGACCATCCGGATCCATCCATCTTCACCGTCCTCTCCGCCCCTTCAGACCACGCGGGAACCGCCATCGCCGACTTTGTCATCTTTCCTCCTCGCTGGCTTGTCGGGGAAGACACGTTCCGCCCACCTTGGTACCACCGCAACACGATGAGCGAGTTCATGGGACTGATCACTGGAGCATACGATGCCAAGAAGGGAGGAAAGGGGGGTTTCGTTCCGGGAGGCGCGAGTTTGCATAATGTCATGAGCGGACATGGCCCCGATGCGGCGAGTTATGAAGGGGCGAGGAACGCTGAACTGAAACCGCAAAAGGTCGGAGAGGGGAGTTGTGCGTTTATGTTTGAGAGCTGTTTGATGGTGGGTGTGACGGATTGGGGACTCGAGACTTGTCACAAGGTGCAGGAGGATTATAATGAGCATAGTTGGGGTGGGGTTAAGGTGCATTGGAAGGGCATGCCGGAGGGCGAGAAGGGGCAGGGGCATTTGTTGTGAAGAGAGCAGGAAGGGGAAATGGAGGGAGAAGGGGAAACAACTGATTTGAGGGGTACTTTGGCTAGGTGTGAACATGAAAATGGGACATGGGTGCCCGGGCTGTTGTGAAAGAAGGAGTATACCGATAAGCAGAGGACTTGATAGGGGAATGGGAAGACTATACCAAACGCAGTCGTTAAGCGAACAATTGATTATTATGCCATGGCACTCGAAATCTAATATGTTTGGCGTCTTCGGATCCTGCATCGCTGTGGGGTTATCGAGCCGCGGTTGAGCGTTTGGATTTTGCTCACTTGGCGCCATTGGGAGTTGGCGGCGAAAAAGTGCAGGGTAAGTGACGATTTTCGCAATCAAGCTAGAGCTTGGGCACAAGCATTTTTGGAAACCGAAGATTGCTCGGTGGGCCTCAAGCAGCTGCTTCCCATGCCTGTGTGTAAGTGAACAACGGCCAGCAACCGGTATTTTGGAAAACCCTTCCCAAAGGATATCAATTATACATTAGGTATGTAAAATAGCATTTAACTTCGTGGCTTACCATGGTCATATCTCTCAGAACTTCATATCGGTCAACTCATCTCATGTCATTTACCCAGACCCTCCTCCCACCGCCGGCCCCGGTGGCACCGCAACACTCGTATGCAACCTGCCCTGAAACCTCTTCCTCATCCTCTCGAACCCAACCCTGAACGCCTCCGGAAACCACCCTCTCAACTCCTCATTATCTCTCCCCTCCATCATCTCCACCAATGCCGTTGCGCACATCCAGCACAACACCATCCCATGGCCCTGAAAACTACAACTCATCCAAAACCCGTTCTCTCCCGGGACTGCTCCGACCATTGGAAATCCATCGGGAGAATACCCCATGATTCCCGTCCACTCCTTTTTGATTCTTCCATCTGGGTGATCGTCTCCCCAGTTCCCATTTCGATCACCACCACCACCACCACCACCACCAAAGTACCTCGTCAAAGTGTTCTTGAGGTAAGTGCTGATTTCCTCGTTAACAGTCGTATCATCCGTAGTTCCGTACTCCCCCAGCCCTTCTTCCTTAGCCCTCACTAGCCCACCACCAATGACCAAGTCCCCTTCGTTTCGACTTCCCTTTGGTCGTGGAATCATGTACTCGTACCCCTTATCGTAGATGAAGCTGTAGGTGGTCGGTAGACATCCTTTCTCGGATAGGTTGCTACCCGGTCTTTGCGCCGTGACCTGTCCGCGCAGAGGGACTATCACACCTTGGAAGGTAGGCGCAATGGCGGCCGTGTACCCGTTCGTGGCGAGGATGATGTCCTTAGTCCAGATGTTTCCACGAGGGGTTCGTACGGTCCAGGTGCGTTCGTCGCGGTTTTTCATTAGGGAGGTGGCGGGGGTGTTGGTTTGCAGGTTCAGGCCACGGGATAAACAGAGCTTGAGGAGACCAGTGGTGAAGGCGTAGGAGGAAATGCTCCCGGCTGGGTAGGAGACGCCACCGTAGAGGGTTTGTGGCTCGCCGGCTATTGTGCCGGCGTCAAGGGCGCAATGAAATTTGGACTGAACTTCGGCCGGGGAGTGGAAGGTGTACTCTGCTACTGGGTCTCCTTCGGGGAACGCGACCTTCATAGCAGCGACGGCTTCGTGGGCGGCGGTCCATTGGGCTTGGTCGTATATGATGTCAATGGTGTGGCAGGGGTTGGAGTCGCAAGGAATGTTGTGCTCTTTGGCAAAGGCGTGGATGGCTTGGATGTTATCGTACTCCAGGCGGGCAATCTGGACCGCGGCTGGAGTGCCGAGGAGAGAGGCGTGCTCGAGAAAGGAGCGGTAGGAGGCGGCTTTGGTGTGTCCACCGTTGCGACCAGTTGCGCCAGAGCAGGCCTGGCGGGCCTCAAGCATGACAATGTTTCTGGACCCCTTTTCCCCGGGGCGGACATCCTTTAGGAGGTTCCATGCTATCGCGGCGCCCGTGATGCCGCTCCCAATGATAATGATGTCGACATGGCTTGGAAGGTCCTTGGTGGTGCGCTGGTCGGCAATATCGTCCGGAGGATCTTGCCAGTAACTCGGGGTTGGGTTTTCTCGAGGAAGAGTGACTCGGGTCTTGGCGCGTTCGTCCATTGTTTAATGATTTCTTTGGCGGCAAGCAACAGGCATTGGGGGATTGGAGGTTTTGAACTGTAGTCTAGACTTGGGCGGTCTTATGCTGCAAGTCATCAGTTTCGTACTACACTACTCGCTCTTCCAAGCTGAAGGGAAATTCCATCCTGTTCATGTGAGACAGCTGACGTATCTAGCTGAACACCGACCCCTAAAATAGGCCTATCAACCCCACGGAGTTCATCCCGCAGCGCTTGCTATCTCCACCGAACGATGGGGTCTTTGGACCTTCCCGTCAACCCACACTCCACCTGGTCCGCGTCTTTCCCGTCGATCATTGCTGGTACGAACAGGTACACTAGTCATGTCACCATCGAGATCTCTGAGGATTGCCGCCTTCGATGGAAGATCATACAAATAGTGTAGAAGCTGAAATTAGGTACCTAGCTTGCCCTCCCCACACTTGGAGCTTGAAGTTAGCGGTAAGCATATCCCGAATCTCATCGCGCAGAAGCCGGATTCCCTAGAGACAGACTTGAGTTAGCGAAGCGTACTCATTGCAGGGTTGACCGTGTTGAGAACTGAAACGACGAACCTTTGAGCGAGATCAGGAAACGACTGATCCTTTTGATGTCAAAGAAAACGACCTGATGGTTCGGAGTCGGGACGGGGCGACCGGCATGTGATGGGAGCCCAGGCACCAGGGCAGATACGAAGGGACCTGAATAGGTATGAAAAGAGGAAAAGGAGGAATGGAAGGCCAGACCCTCCTCCGACTGGGGGTGGCCTGACGGGCATCGAGCTCCAGCGCTCGTTCGGTGAAAGCCCCACTGAAATTCACAGCTCCAGGGGTGTCCAATCCAGGGCACCCATAGAGCTGCAGTGCCTGCCCTGGTCCCAGTAGCCCACTCACGCTGTCGGGAAGGTGCCTCGGATTCACAGCGGGAATAGACTTTCCCAATCTATAAATCCTCTTTCCAAACACTGACTATTTGTACATCTACTATGGTACGCAATTCCATTTCTCCACGTAGTCCAATTCACTTAACCCACCTTCCTCTTCTGGTCGTCGATCGCTTTGGCCGTTATCTGTCTCACCACATTCAAGTCCATTGGGATTACCTCGTCTCCATACTGACCACTGCAACATCCCATCTGTTCCCAGAACCACCACCATGGCCATCATAACATCATCTTTGTCCAAGCTTTTTCAGATCCAATCCAATTTCTTTAGACTTGCTCCTTAGTGTACACACGTTGCGGCGACCGGAAGTCTCCTTCCAGTCGAAAATCATGAGCGAAGCCGCCGGCTTGCCTTGCGCTTCAACCAGGTCCTTTACTCTGCCTTCCTCTCAGGAAAAAAAAAAAAAAAAAAAAAAAAAAAAAGAGCACTTCAAAACACGTGAAAGAAGGCAAGTGTCCGTCACTTTGAATTTCCTGATGTGCCATTCCATTTTCCCGGGGTTCAAGGCATCATCCTCCGTCCCAATTACCCGGTGTAACCTCTCCGAACTCAAAAGCTACGTCGGGATACGTTCCGATGTCGTAGCTAGCTTCAGTCATGTTCATGATGCTACACTGTACACTACACAGTATCTGCAGTCGCTTAGTTGTCCCTGGCTCCCGACCCCGAGGTGTGGTCAGGAGCGGACTCTAGTAAAAATTGCCCAATCAAGAAGCCATGCAACTACAGGGTAGTCACCAAATTTGGCATTGCGATATTCTGTCCCCTCGCTCGCTTTCCAAACTTATGTAGTATTTTGCATCCCAAAAAACATCGTACCATGCTTGAGCCGACGATGTGCGACTCTCCACGCATCGTTAGGTTGGGGTTCAAGGTTGGCTCTACATGGATGATTCAACATACTTAAGTCAGACGGGTTCCCTCTCGTTCATTGACGCCAATGACCCCTTCCTCCTCATCGTTCAACCACCAAGCTTTCCCCCCACTTGCCGCAATCATGGACTCCAGAAAGGAGGATTCAAGTTCTTCAGCACATCTCTCCTCTGGCTCCGCTCCAGCAGCTTCACAATACATCACGCCAAGCTCAACACCAGAACACGACTTTTGGACAGCTGCTGGACTGGCGAGCTCCAAAGCACAGACCGGACCCTCATTCCCGAAACATCTGTCTGAAACTACTCCCCAAGACTTTGGAAATGGCGATTCTCTATTTGAGTTTGACGACCCGGATGGGATGGATTATTCGAGCTCCATTGCCGACTCGATCCGTGGCCATGTGTATGAGTGTGGCTTGAGATATCATGCTTACCATGCGGGTAAATACGCCTACCCCAACGATGAGACGGAGCAATCTCGTGAGGAAATCAAGCATACCATGTCAGTTATGCTCTGTGACGGTCGATACTTCTTTGCTCCTGTTGAGGAGGCATTGGAAAAGGGTGGACAGGTCCTTGACTTGGGTACTGGTACCGGAATATGGCCTATGCAATGTAAGGAATTGGCGATTTACCCAGGCACTCGAAATTCGCTTGCTAACACCAACCCGACAGTGGCTGAAAGCTATCCGGACGCAGTCATCACGGGAGTTGACCTATCACCCATCCAGCCCAGCTTTGTTCCGGAAAACGTGCGCTTCTACGTCGACGACTTTGAAGACGAGTGGGTGGACCCGGTGAACAAGTACGATTACATCCATCTGCGCTTTGCACTACACACCCTCAAAGACAGAAAATCACTTATGCAACGTGTAATGCGGTAAGTCTCGCTCATTCTCTCCCTTCTTCCATCTCTCGATCTCGTGTAACTGGCGATCATCTAACCAAGTCAACCTTAGACACCTCAAGCCAGGCGGCTACTTTGAAATCCAAGAGATCGATGTCAGTAATCCAAGTTGCGACGATCACACCCTCACACCAGATACTCCATATGCCGTCCGCGACGCCCTCAAGCTCCTTGGAGCCGGCCTCCAAGCCATGGGCGCCGACATAAGCGCCATCCAAAAGACTTCTCAGGAGTTGCGCGAGGCCGGCTTTGAGAATGTTACCGAGATTACGAAGAAGTTGCCCCTCGGGCTCTGGCCGGCGGATAAGAATCTCCGACTTTGCGGTCTGTTTTGGCGGACGTCGATCATGGATGGCATGACGGGACTGTGCAGCAGGCCGTTTCAGGCTGCAGGGTTGACGCCGACGGAGATCGAGTCGTTCCTGGTTGAAGTGAGGAAGGCTGTGATGGATGGGAGTATTCATACGTACTTTCCTTTCATTACTGTGTATGGGAGGAAACCGTTGGGCGGTTAGATGTCGGGATGTCGCTCGGGGTAGTTCGGCACAGATACGCATTGCACGAGATGGGTGATGAAACTGCACAAATGAAAACTATGCTTGGATTCAGGATATACATAGAGCCTTAATGCTGATGGTGCCTACTATTCACATTGTAATGTGTTCACTCCTTTGCCTACGAGCAAGTCACCGACCGCTCCATGTGCAACTTTGCGCATATCATCCCAACTATCATCATCACAGCTGCAGAATATTTCAATCACAGAATCAACAGCCCCACAAGACTCCAAATAAGCCCGCTCTTCATCAACTCTAGACTGATAATCCCAACAATCTCCAAACTAGCTGTCGAGCCTCGCTCCCACCTGCCCAGCGACCTCTTGTCCTCGACCTGGACCGCGGCAACGGCCAAAAAGAAGAATACGAAGAAAACATGAAGAAAACCCAGCAAAAAAATGAGGAATACGCGGTACAGGACTCGAACCTGTGACCTCTAGCCTATCGTTCGTGACCCCCCTTGCGCCACTCCCATACTACACTTGTAGCGAGTATATAGGGCCCTCGGTACGATCACTTGTGAACGGGCTAACGCTCTACCGACTGAGCCAACCGCGCAGTTGGTCTTGTTGTTGTATTATGTGCACAAAGACCTAATACAAATACCGTGATTCAAGGGCTTGGGGAGGAGGAGGAAGAGGAAGAGGAGGAGGAGGAGGAGGAGGGCGAGGAGACAGAGGTGGAGAGGGTTAGGGGTGAGCGCGGGCGTGGGTATGGGAGCCAGTACTCGTGCTGGTGATGATTGAGGATGAAGGCTTGGCGAGTTGGTATTTGAGTGGGACGGTGATGGTGAGCTGGTGGAGGAGGCCTGTATTGGGCTCGGAGGTGAAGCTCGTGGGCTGATGGGAGAGGCATGGTCGAGCGGGAAGCTTGGTGGTTTCTTGCCGTCGGTTCAGTTTGGGTGAGGCTGCTGATGGTGCTTGGCCGTGACTTTCTTGCCTGTATTGCTGCCATGGTGTTGACTGCTTCGTCGTCTCCCATCGTTCCTTCCTGTTGGTTGGCGCCTTCCGTCTTCGCGGGTTCCCCGAGGTTGGTGCCTTCCCGACCGGAGGTTTCTCTCCCTCCCGTCTCCCGTGATTTCCCAGAATGAAGTATTATAGCTCAATCTCGCACTGCAACTTCGAGGGTTCCTTCTTTGAATTTGGTGTTTAGCTTTGCAACGCCTCGCTGTCTTCAACACACTGACATCGAGTCAAACAATGGCCATTGTGGCGACTTGCGATCAACGATACAACCTCCACAAAGCAAATGTCTATATATTCCATGTTTCACAAATTTTCTGTCATCGCTAACCCAAGAACTGCATATGGATTCTTGCCATCCTTCATCGCATTCACGTCTTCCATCGGTTGTATGGCTTGCACCAGGTCTCTCCCTTCACATGAGCCTCCGTCGCGACTTCCCACACCATTAACGAACAGAGCAGTTTCAACAATCCACTCCTGCATTGTCCTTACCTAATCCTCCACACTTTGCTCTGATAATTCAAGCGGATCAGTTTGTTTCCTTCTGTACTTCGTTCAGTTCCGTCATTCTGTCCTCTGAGGGATACGCGGTACTCTTGAAACCGAACAAAAACTAGGTTACAAGTACCCTCGTGAAGTGCACAAAAGTACATGGGAATGACAAGTCTTTTCATGGTGATAATAAAGCATACTCGGCTACTTTGGCTACGCGATATGGTCATCCAGCAGATGGTGATCCGTCGTTGCGCAGGGCATGGTGTTGCGCAGGGCACCAGTCGCCAAAGTGGGGACAGAAATTTGACATGATCGTTGCACTTGCCGGAGACACTCAAACAGAAGCACCTCACAACTCGACTTTGTTTAGGAAAAAGTCTCACCAATCTCTTTGGGTGAGGCTCGAAAATCATTCAACCGTTAATTCGATATTGAAAATATGTTTGGGACGTAAACTGGGTCAGCACTCCCGGAGTATTGATTTGGATCTTCCCATTTCTTGTACAAACCTGATCGACCCATTTTCTTAGCGCAACTCTCGCGCGAAACCGCCGACAGGGCACAATCTGCTGGGTGCTTTCCACTGGTGAAGTCTACCTCGACTGCGCAACCAACACGTCAAACTTCATCCAGAATCGATGATTGAACCTCCGAATCTTCAGCTCTTCAATTCGAGCATAGGTTTCCGGGTGGTTGGGGAAGCACATCAGTTGAACAATTGGAGGAAGTGCAACCCATTGGCTGGGATCGCGGATGCTGTCAGCTGCATCCTTTGCTTGGCGCAGCACTAGCTGTTGCATGGGATGGATGAGGATTTTGGGTCACACAATGTTCAGCTCACTCAAATTTGAAATGTCAACACCGGCCCATCTTCAATATTTGACATCTGCGCGACCCTCGGTGCGTTCAACGGCCTTCACACCTCGAGGGAAGGGCTCGCTGCAGCACAATGCCATTGTTCTGCATGCTGCCGCACCAACATGTCGCAACCTCCACCAGCTCCAGGTCCTCGCGATGAAGATCCTCCGACATGGCCCTTACCTCCCCGCCGCAGTCACACCTTTCCAGAGCAGCCGCATCAACAACAACAACAACAACAACAACAAAAAACCTTCGATGATTCATCCCAACCAGCACGGGCGCCATCATGGCCCCGGGAAGCACCTCAGCCAGCATACCCCCAATCGTCCGGATACAACCCTTACATGATGCCCTATTCAGTCCCGTACTATCCCATTCATCAGCCTCCAGTCGTTTATCCTCCACCATCTGTCCCTACCGGAGCAACCCGCGCAGCCCATCAAGTCCATTTCGAGCCGTATAACGAGTACATCCAGCCAGGCCAGCAGAGACCACCCGTACCTTTAGTCGCTCCCTATGACACTTGGGTAACACCACCAGGCGGCTATTACGGACCGGGAGACACCCTCTCTCGGCCCATCCATCAGCCCGTGAGAAGAAACATCAGACGCTCAGCATCACCGACACCTGCGTCTTCTCCAAGTAGACGCAAAAACAAGCGTCGACACAAGACCGTCAAGTTCGAGCAGGACAGCGACGACGACATCCTCCATCATGTCGAGGAGTACCCCCCACCGCAACAGTCACATGCTCCTTCTGCAGAGGCCTTGTCTCCTGGCGCAGAAGACGACGACTCGGATGGGGATCGAAGCGACGAGTTACGATCCAACTCTACTGTGGAGAGTACCTACAGGCCTACGCGAGGAGCCTCTACTGTCAGAAGCTACGGGTCTTCAAGATTCAGGGCTACGCCAGCTCTAGTAACCGAAGAGTCTGGGTCGTCTGCCTACTCCTTCGCTGCTTCATTCCGGGCAGCAAGGACGGCATCGGTTGGGGGTTCAGCAGACGGGGAGCAGAGCGAGGACCCGGATGCGACGCCGAGCCAACCATCGCCAAAAGACGATCAGAGTTCCGAAGTCGCCCACATTCTTGCTTCGTCCTATACTGGCAAAGGATACACAGCTGCGGAAGGCCACCACTCAGCAGACTTGCTGATAGCCGCAAACCCAGCCCAGCTACGGCACCTTCAGCCACTGTATCGTTGGATGTAAGGTATCTGCTCCCTAATATCTAGCGAATTGGGCTAATCATTGCTGATAGGCATCTTACTCGACCATCAATGTCCCTGGAAGACCTTTCTGTAAGCACTTGCTGGATGAGAAGTCACGCAAATTTCGGCTAACAGAAGGATCAGACCCAGATCGCGCGCCTCTCCGTCCTGACGGGCATCGAAAGGAAGGCTGTCAATGATATGCTCCTCCGTCTCAAACAGTCGTCCGTCAAGTTTATTCAGACTTCAACAGGGAAGCCGGTACAGCACATGGAACCGGGCTGTCTCGACTATGTCCTACCTCATGACAGTGGTGTCGGAGGGCAAAGTCGAACTACCAGAAGTGTAACCTGGATTTGTCTGCCATACTTCAGCCTCGAGCCATACTCTGGCCTTCTCTCCGGCGCCGGAAACTCATCAGCATTTCCGACCCAGACCTTGTTACAGGCACAATTTTCTCGGACTGCCAAAGAACGCGACATGCAACAAGCAGTGCGACAAGTTGCTCAGGCCGGCCCAGGCCTCTGTTTTCACATTTCGCAGCTTTGGTGCATCATCATCAACAACTGTATGTATCGGGTACGGTGCTGCCTAAACGGCTCTTATTGACATACGCTCTCTAGCATTTGTGATCACGTACGGCAGAATGTCCGAAGATGTTCTATACGGCGACTCGATTACGAAGTCAGTCAAGTCTCTGAGTAATCTCTCTGAGCAGCAATCCCAGCAAAAGTTCTGGGTCCGGTTCGGGGGTAATGTTATGTGGACTTTGCCGGTAAAGGATTGCCAAACATGGTTTGTGAGTGTGGCGATTGTACAAAACAAACCCATCTTTGTTTCCTGGTCGCTGACTATTGGACTTGCTTCAAGGACTTCATTTCCCATTTCTGGGAGTTCTGGCATCTGCCTCTGAGCTTCTACCGCAACAAGCGTGTGATCTGCCCGGAGGATTGGCCCAAGATCTGGACATCAGCAAGTCAGAAACACTCACACACGATCTCATTTGATCTCGAGCTTGGGTGCGTTCCTCTACTTACTCGGTATTATTACCGACGAAAAACGAACTGCCACTAACTGAGCAATCACAGGGCGACGCCTAAGCTTCCGACACCAGGGCGACTCGTGCCAATTCAGCCCCAAGCCAAACAGACCGAAGGGACTACAATAGAAGAGCCCAAAGATAGCGAGGGGACCAACGCCAAGCAAGAAACCCAGGATGAGAAGGCACGGAAAGCGAAATACGTACGGCCTCCTACAAAGACAACAACGTCCGGGTCTCCAAAAATCTCGCAGCCACCCCCGAGTTCCTCTTTTGCACTTTTCACGTGCCTCGACGACGTTTCGATGGCCCAAAACGATACGATTGACGAAGCCAAATTCGAAGAGCGCCTCCACGAGATAGAAACAATCCTGTTGCACGAGACAAGCGTCAGCGACCAACGGGCATATAAACGCTGCCCAAGCGCCAGCCGACTCTCAATTTATCATATGCTTAAACAGGAGGAGCTAGAGATCGTCCACCCTGAAAGGAGAATACGCTCATCCAACCCGCAGGACTACGAAATACGAGCCGACATATTCAACTTGGCCGACATGATTTTCAAATTCTTTTTTCCCGTCACAACTGAAACCTCAATGGCGGCCAAGTTTTGGGGTGCCGTGAAGGACCAAGTTAAGGTATGTTTCAAGCTGAAATGGCGCCTGCCGTTTTAGAAGCAATATACTGATGGTAATCGTAGCAGCACGATGACGAGGGCGTGGCCGACGATCGATACCAGCTACGAGCTGTGCTCAAAGAGCTTGCCGTCATGATACTCTACTTTACGGAAACGTTCATGCATGCGCAACATTCGGATCGTGTCCAAATCCATGTGCCTGACCAACTAATTGATGGCTGGCTCCATCTTCTTCTGGGCCTTTCTTACATGTCAACGGATCCGGAGAGAGCATCCACCTTCCTGGATCTCCATACAAAACCTCTTATCAGCCAAGGACTCAACGCCATTGTCAAAGACATGGCTAAGAAGCCTCTGCTGGAGAATTCCGTCGTTCTTCCCCAAGAGCTAGTCTCCTTAATAAGCATGAAGCTTCTCACAGACGTTACCCCCGGTCTGCCGAATATCAGCCAGACATATTCGGCGTATTTGAGTGCCATTGTAAGTGCCAAAAGCAGAACATCCGGTGGTGTACTGGCTTGCAGTAGTGGCTAACTCAGACCACTTCAATACCCAGGAATCAGACATCACCGGCAAGCAGTCTGACCGATCACACGAACAGCGCCTCGACCTTCTTGACCAAGAACTATTGGTAGTACAGAAGACTGTCAGGTCGCAACGCGACATCTTCGAGCGTCTGGAACGATACAGCCAACAGTCTGCCTACAGAATGCCAGCAGCGGCCCGTTCGCGGGCGGCACCCATACAAGGCCCATCACACCCGGTATACTACTCAGGAGCACCGAGAGGGGCTCAGTCGGTCCCACATATGCATAGGCAGTACAATCATTACGAACAACCACAAGTGAGGTCGGCGCACGGCTATGGGCAACAGGGACAAGGACAGTACTACGAGCCTCCACCTTTCTACGACGAAGAGGTTACCGGCTCGATGGCAGTGGAATCGAAGCAGCTCTCTGCACGAGATCCAGGTGGCTTCCGTCAACTATTCCTCAACGAGTGTATCCTGCAACTTGACCAGCGCGAGCGGGAGTTTGAGGAGTACGAGCTTCACTCCAAACAGCTGAGGGTTATGGTATGGTTTCTTTCCTTGTCGCTTATAAGTGATGTACTCAGCCCAAGCACTGACAAGCTCTCTTTCAGAATCGTAACAAAGTGGACATCAAGAAGGACCGCCAAGAACGTCTCATATACGCCTTCACGGTAGTCACCATCATCTTTCTGCCTCTCTCGGCCGTCTCAAGCATCTTCGGCATGAACACCAGTGACATCCGCGACATGGAAGTAGGGCAGTGGGCTTACTGGGCCGTTGCCATTCCTGTCACTGCCGCCGTTCTCTTCCTCGGCTTCCTTTTCACCGGCGATCTTGGAGCAGTCTTCCGTTGGGTATCCAGGATTAGTGGAAGTGGCATGTCGTCTTTGCCAGGATCCGGCTTTCAGGGCAAGCTTCCTTCACTGAGGCCTGGTACAGAGAAGTGGTGGATTGATAAGCCAGGTCAGATGGCCTTGGGGAGCGGTCCAGAAGAAAAAGATTATGGAGAACCGGAGATAGAGTATGTGGTGCCGAGAAGGTCTGAGAGTCTGAGGCGAAGGTCACATACTTTCTACGAGAATGGGGATTATTCAGGTGCCTACACAAGGTATGGAAGGGGAGAGATGACTGGGCCAGGCCAACGGGGAGAGAAATGGGGCTTGCCGTATTGAATGGGGTAGAGTGATTATCAAGGGAGTTGTAAACTATAACCACTTCGGCGGGCGTTGCTAGAGATACGCTTTGTTGCACTTTCGGTCTTGGGCGGACCTTTGGCTTAGGATCTGTTGCAGTGGATGGCGCATAGGCACCGATTCGAAGAGGGTTAGTTGGTTGAGTGTAAGGTTCAAGAGTCAGACAAGTTGTAGCGGTTCAGGGAGGTCTGTCTCATCAGTCACATCGCACATCATACTGCGTCTTGCACGCATTTGATCAAGAAGCTGGAGTTTCGGGCCCCCAAAAGAGCAGTCAATTCATCCAGTCCCCTCAGTCCCCATGGACTTTTGCCAACCACCTAAAGCCCCAAGCCACCTCCGATATGTCTTCGAATCCTCCACTTCTTACATTTACCCATTATCCCCATTCCCCATACATGTACTATTCCTCCCCTTCCTACATATACCAACTCTCCACCCTGTTGTCCCCACGCCCCTATGCACCCCCCATCCCCTTCTTCATCCCCCAAACCCATATCCCAACCCTCATCCTCAGCAACACTGGGATGATCCTCCGCTTCCATCCCTCTTCCTGGCAACCAACGACGGCGCGTGGTGCCCACTGCTTCCAGTCAACGCTCAGCGTCCAACCTCTGGAAGCTGGCGGAAGTACTCCGCCGGAATGGTGGCGAAGCGAGGGTCACGGCCCAGGGAATCCGAACCGGCGAGTTGGGCGGCGGCCGGAGGCCTGGCCTTGGCAGGGGCGCGAGGGAAGCCCGGCGAGCAAAACGACCAGGCGAGCCAGGCGAGCCAGGCGGTGACAGGGCGGGCGGCGAAGGGGCAGGCGACGAGGCAGGCGACGAGGCAGGCGACGAGGCAGGCGATGGGGGAGGGGTAGGCGCAGCGGCCAGACCAACCGGGAGAAGAAGAGGGGCCAGGACCGGGGCCAGGATTGGGACCGTTGGGACCCGCAAAGACCAGGGTGCGAGGACGGCGAGGCGCAGACCCGCCTCCCAGGGCACAGCTTGCTAGGCTGGGCGCCTGGTGGAGGGGGCCGCGGGAGCACCAGGAGCGGGAGCGGCAGCGACGGCGGCGGCGGCGTTGGCCGTGGTGGTGGTGATGGTGGTGGTGAGTGGCTGAACCCTCTGGGCGATGATGCCCCAAATTTGAGGGGCCAGGCGCCCCAGACGAGTGGCTCCCCCAAGGGTGAGCCGGAGGAACTCTCTGGCGGCGGCGGCAAAAGCGGCGACCATGGTGATGGCCGGGAGGTTGGGACCGGCGGAAAAGGAGAAGAGGCTGGTGATGATGGTAAATGCTGGGATAAGAAAGGTCAGCGCTTCCGGTCTTTCTTTATCGAGTGTCTGGGGGCAATCGATCAAGCTTTGTAGAAGTAAAAGTCTGTGAAAACATGATCATGGGATATTGTGGTGGAGGAGTGAGAATATTGTGAGGTGATGGTCGAGATCAGCACAACCATGGAAATCGAAGTTGCATGTTGTCAACATAATCGAAGGTGAACATTAAAAGAAATGACATGGACTGTTCAAGCCAGAGATATCCCGAGAGAGCCCGTTCTTACCTTTGTTGGCTTTGCTTAGCCGCGGGAAACGAGGTTTGGAGGGTATGGTGCTGGTGGTTAGTTGTAGTACTGAAGGAAGAGACGCGTCAAGACACTTGCGATATTTCAGTCCCTGGAAAAGTTTGAACCAGACGCGAGTAGAAAGGGGGAGGGGCCAACATAGATCGGATGAAACATTGCGGGCAAGGTACCTCTACCTACTACCTAGTAGGCAACTCCCCCAAGTATCAAGTCTGCGCTGACATCAAAAACCATGCTCTCCTCCTCCAAGAACGGAGAGCGGGCAGCCACCGCATCACGAAGCCAGATTCTGCAAGGGATCAGGTGTTTTGCGCTTGTTTCTGGTGGCTCTCTTGTCTGTTTTTTGTAAGAAGTCCAACTGGGCATGTGAGAGTCTGCTTCTTATTCAAGTACTCCTAGATCGGGCTTGCGTCCTGCGTTCTGTAGCTGACGGAAGTGGCGGGTAGGAAGATGACACCAGATGCCAGTGATTTACTCGAGCGCCAGGGCAGAAAACTCGGCCAGCTTTCCTCCTCCTCTTGCATTATAATACTGGGGTACCTCAAAAAGGAAGCGGCTTCCACCTTACTGGTATACTTCGAGTCCACGTTCCAATGACACACAAGGTCCTGGCCGTGTACTCACATACCATGGGCCTTCTGATCACTGAGATCGCTGTACCTACCTTTGAAAAAAATGCTCGAACATCTCGGTATCATGGATCAGAAGGCCGTTCCAACCGAAGCAGCTACATCCAGCCCTTCGACTATACCCATTTATTAGCAATGGGTATCTTCATGCACGGCGATCGTGATAACCTCCCTATTATATGTTCGGAATTGATCGATGTCCTGCCTTTTATCTAAGAAGGAAGAAGGAAGGAGGAAGAAGGAAGAGAACGATCACAGGCAAAGAACAACGGGAAAAAGAAACAAGACAGTAGTACAACATGAGCGCTGGAATACAAAGACTGCGCACTATAGAGGCACGAAACATGTAATTGAAAGGTCTGGTATCTCGGGTGACGAAGTCGAATTGGCCATCTTCTGGTTGTGCTGGGGTATCAGGGATGGAGGCGTATACGTGGTTCAAGTTGTGATACCTATCCGGCAGCGGGAGGGTACCTCTAGTTACTCCGAACCAAAACAGAGCGTCCGACTTTAGGTATTTCGCTATTCCGTTTCTAGTCGTTTCGGTACCAGCTAAGATCGGGTTGTTCTTGGGGCTAACCGTGAAGCATGGGAACGGGGATAGGTAGCGTCTGTTTCCGGTTAGCGAAGAATAAAGAGGATTGAGAGGACAAGATGAGCTGTTGAAGATAGGAGAAGACGGGAGAAAGAAGGAGCAACAATAAATGGGAATAGAAAGTAGACCCACAGTGGCCAAAGGCCCGTCCAGCCCTCAGGAAAAGTGAAGGCCCAGTTGGATAGGAAGACTGATAGCCAGACAAAACCGTAGGCTTACTTCTGCCATAGTACCATAACGAGAGCGGTTGCCATCGTCACGTAGATAACGTCGAATGAACATATTTGAATCGGTTGTATGGGTACCTAGGATTGGTTGTGTTGGTGGTGTTGGTGGTTGTGCCCGTCCATGCCTTTGGCATGGAGAGATGAATGCCCATGGGTAACGAGTCAGACAGGGAGTTTCCCCATCCTGGAGAGGTCACCTCCAACTCATCAATTCAGAAAACATGACTGTTCATGACAGCCTACGCTCATTACTTTTGGTGACTACCTTCCCTTTCATATATCTCCCTTCTCCTATTTTCGTATACGTCCGCACATACCTCTAGGACTTGGAGGTCTCCTGGTACTAAACAGGTATGGATCCATGATATTAACAGAAGTAGAAGAAATGGGAACGAAAGGGAAGTCGTGATTCCGGATAGAGGTAGGTAGGTAAGGTTTACATTCAAGTTTTCAAAGGAACAAGATATTACTTTGATGAGTTACATGTACTCAATCTATCCACCATACAAGCGCGGAAGAAAAAAAAAAAGAGCTGAATTATCACCACCGCAGAAGAAACACAAAAGTGTCTCCAATTCTAAACTCGATCTTCTTTTGGTAACATGGAGGAAGTGCGCAGCCAAAAGAAGAGCGAAGGACCTAAAAAAGGGAATGCGGCGACGGTCCGGGAATTGAACCCGTGTCTTCGCTCTTGCCGGGAGTGCCATTCTCAATCCGGTCTTACGGAGCGATATTCTGGCCATTAAACTAACCGAGCTTTACAGAGAAATCGAGCCAGTGACATAACCCATATACTTTCTGCCAGGGAAGGAGCTACCCAGAGGGGGAACAGAGCACACAGAACCTCACGGGCGGCCCTCCCACCACGCCGGGACAGCTGGCAAAGACGGGAGCGAAGGATTTCGACCCGGTATCAGCTCGGATACGGAAAGTACCTAGTACTCCGGCCAGTTGCAGTGGAAGGATCTCATGTGAGTGGTCTGGTGGTGCCTACCTCTAGGTGTACAAGCCCTTATTTTGCGGCTCACCAGACACTCACGAATCTACCGGGCACCACCAGTCGGCTGCAATGACGCCCTTACCCAACACCGATGTGTTTATCGTCAACATCTCAGTTCACTTTTCGATTACCCTCTGGACAAGCACAGCAAACATCCTCAAAATGCCCGCCCGCAAGGACTACAAGAAGGCTCTCGAGCAAATCCACACGGCCTTGTGATCCGTCTCCAGTTCCCTGTCCTTGAATCATCTCGACACACGGGGTTATATTTGCTTGCGTAAATACCATTCGGCGTAGAGTAGCAGAATTTGCTCCGCTCTTCCAAGTTTTATTGTGGTCCTTCTTCTGGCATGGGCTAATAAGGACGAATCAGCTCCAGTGCTCTTTTTGGTTATTTGGTTACAACCTTCCGCCATCAACACCACAACCTTCCAGACCTCGAAGTTTCTCGCGGTTAAGCACAGGCCTCGAAGCCTCGTGAGGAGTGAAGGCCATGATCGTGTGTTTGCATATGCCCACTGGAAGATCGTTGTCCTCCACCGACAGCGCCAGCAGTCAAGAGGGGCGCCTCCTTCGAGTGAGTTACATTTTTCTGTGTCCAGACAACCCATCACATTGCAGACATCATTAACACAAGCTAACAAATGCAGGGCAGCAATGTCAAGACCTCCCGCGTACTGTCAAAGAGACACCTACGTCCAAGCCGGCCACCGTGGCCTTGCATCATGATTTCCCGTCATGTCTCAGCGGAGCAACAACCAGGAGAACAGTACATCTCCGTGTCGTGGTCTTTTACGCGCCGCCATTCCTGTGGAGTACTTCCGCCAGCTTCCAGAAGGGGGACCCCAGAGATGGCTCAAACGGGTGCTCCAGCACGAACAGCCTCACGAATGCCGGTCCTAGTAGCGATGGGCAGTTTTGGAAGAGCACCTCACACAACGACTGGCAAAAAAAAAAAAAAAAAAATACCGCACCGAAGGTTCCGCTTATTCCTGATGCGAGATTTCCCGTAGTGAAAGGTGCTACCCAGTGCCACTCTGGCACAGGCTACAACGAAAAGCCCGTCAACTGGGTTAGCAGAGATCTCAACCTATCTCTCTAGGATCATCATCATCATCAAGATAGCTGAATCAATTGAACTACGCGCTACGCTGATTCCACGCATCAATTCCTGTGAGTAAAACTTCAGGAATGGCTCAATTTCTCGACCCATCTTGTCATTAGACGCCGTCCGACAGTGAAGAAAACAGCTCCAGGTGCAGCTTCCACTATCTGCTACGGTGATTCACGGTAGGAGGAGGTTTGGGGATAACTCTAGATTGACACCACCGGACGTGAACGGAGGCAGGAGGGGACATTTATGGGGATTTTGTCAGATTGTTTGTGACATGGAGGTAGCATCAACTTAACAATAAAACAAAGTTAAAAAGTCGACTACGGGTACATCACGCCTATTGCTGTTTGTGGACAAGGGTTCGGTGAAGCGCGCCACGACCAAACGAACATTTTGTTGCTTCAATCAACAACAATTTCTCACTTCCTGCAATTTGATACCCTTCAAACCGCCCTTAACCAACATCTAAACCTCGATTCTGTATGTATGAGCTCTTGGGTTGTTTCTGCCGGTTCGGTTGTTGAAAATATGAGCGAGTGTCTCGTCTGTGTATTGACCCACTAGTGGGCAGTTTTGTGTCCCATGATCAGAGTCGAGCCAACCTTAATTCTCGCGAGACAACGAGACAACGATCAGGTGTTGGGAGCACTTCTCACGTTGGAGACAAAGGGATGTAGAGGATTCTACCGAAGCAAAGAAACACCGTATGTATTGTAGCTGGCAATATTTCGAAGAAATCACTTGTGGGCGAATGTCATTCACTGGACCAGACAATGAAATATCAAGGTGAGAAGTGTGAGGTTGAAGAATTAAGATGTCGATCAGCGATATTGATCAGCTGTCGTAGTTGGCTGAAGGCGTTCAACGCCGAAATATACTAATGCACAAGAATAACACAAAAGACGAAGCGAAGAATACCTGTAGGCATTATGTTGGGACTCCTTGATCTTGAAGCTACCTCCAATGCATGCAAGATTGGCTCCTCCACGTCCGCCGGCTCTCCCTCTCCCACCGGCCCGACTTTGAACCCAAACCCAAGAACACAATCGTACCAGCAACGATAGCACTGGTAGGCCGCCTTCGTCGTTGTCGTCGTCACCCCGGAGCATGGGACCGCCACGGCCACCACCGCCCACCGCTCACCAGCGACGGCTGTTGCTAGAGCGACGGCTGTTATCAGCGCGCCACGGCGGCGGCGGGACGATATTCTCCTCGTCAAGGGGCTCTCGACCCGAGGTCCCGCGAGGGCCAGGGCGGGGAGGTTGCAGTTGCTGTGGCTGCTGCCACGCCGGCTGTTGATAGCCATAATATCCCATGGGAGGGATATGGGGAGGAGGGCGGTTAGAGAAGGGGGGAGGGGTAGGAACCGCAGTGGTAGTGGTTGTGGTGGTGGTGGTATGCTGGTAGGGCACCACCGAGCCCGAACCAGGACGGTTCTGTTGCTGCTGCTGCTGCTGCTGCTGCTGCTGCTGCTGCTGATGGTGTGGGTGGTGGTGGTGGTGGTGGCGGCCAGTCTGCTGGCGGTGGTTGCCGCCACTTCTTCTTCTCCTCGCCGAGGTGTTGTTGGCGGGGGTGGCCGAACGCCATCCACCCTCTGGTGTGCGTGGCCTCGCAGGGAGGCTTCCCTCGCCAGGGGCAGGGCGGCGCACCGCTGCAGCGGTAGCAGGCGCTGGTCTAGCGGGCAGGTTGGGGCCGGGGCCAGCCGGCGGTGTTGGCTCGTCGTGGCCTCCTTGTCTGAGGAGGACCAGGCCGGCGGCGGCCACCATCTCGCGATGGCTGTAGATACGGCGCTGATGGAAGGTTCCATGTCAGCACAGATTCTTGACTTCCCTCAAGGTTCAGAAATGGATTTTGATCACTTGCCTCCATTCCAGTTTGGTTCATTTTGGCGGCGCTGGATGATGGCGCAACCAAGGACAACTTGGTAATGAAGACCTCTGATCATGAACAGTAACTGTGTTAGATATGTGAAGCGTCACAGTAAACGCGCAGGAAGAAGCCTTACCGACGAAGGTTTGATGGTTGCAGTTGTGCCAAAGAGGCACTGGTGATGGTGGTTGATGTGTTTGATTGTTTTTCGAAGGAAGAGAAATGAGAACGGGGAGAGAACACAAGAGGGGGGGCCTTTTTAAAGAAACCAAATTTGTGGGCGGCTCAAGTTGTTCAACTCGTTTGTTGGGTAGGGCCATTCACTTCACTTGTCTTCGTCATCAGGCAGAGACGAGATGAGCAACTCGAGTGCAGTTCTTCAATCTTAAGATAAAAACGGAAGGAGCCAGCTTGCTCAGGTATTGCCAGGCAGCTGGCAGCTTGGGGTACTCGAGTACTTTCTTGGGAACTGGCACTCAATACTGAGAGCCTGGCTTTCACGCTCTGGATGGCAGGTACCATCCGTGTTTGCAAAATTCTGCTCGAGTCCTTCAAAGCATTATCATCCAGCTCAGGGAGGAATAAGGGAGACCGGATGATATGAGGTTGGTACTTGAGCCCAGGACGTGACACATCCAGTTGTATTATCCGACCAAATCAGCTGTCATCTCTATCCCAAGCTTCATCACACTGTAAGGATTTTTGCGATGTCCACGAGATATGTTCCACAAGAAGACAAACAGAAAGCTCGAAGAAATCAATGGAAGACGAGAAAGAAGATTTGTTGTAAAATACCTCTACCTGTCGGTGATCAGTTGAATCAACCTTTCATGACGTAGATGTATGTCTGGGCCGGTACTTCACCAACACTTGTGACTCGAAATTAAGTGCTCAAAGGTGTTTCCAGCACAAGGTTTCCTATCATGATTTCAACACTGTCAGCCTGGGACTGCCGTCTTATTTTGTGATTAACACCCAACTTAAGTGGTACATAGTACAATAGGGAAGGCATATTTGTGATGGAAATTCCAGTCCTGGCAGCAAACGAGGGGGCCCCTCTGCAAGATACATAGGACCAAAATGAACTTGGGACCATTGTTCGATTCGGAGAATGTGGTTCTTCCACCTAGAGGTATCTCTTCTGCCCCAGGCATTGTTATCTTATTCACCTACCTCTACAGTAGCATGGTGTTGTGAGTGGTATCCATGTCCAGCAGCTTTTGACGTGCGAAAGAGCACAGTAGCAACTCTTGATTTTTGAGAGACAGAGGGAAATGAGGTACACACCTCTGTGCCAAGGCTTTCCTCTGCCTGGTTACCTACCTCTAGGTTTACACAGCTTCACAAAACGCAACTTGTTTTCAACCTTCAAGTTCAACCTGCTGGTGGCCAAGATGTGCTCCCACCGCCGGTCAACCTCGTGGTGTGAAAGTATCGGCAAGAATCTGACACAGGAGACGGCTGTACCTCGTCATGGTGCACGGTCCTTGACGCAAATATTGATGGCGTGGGAAGGAACTTCAGATATAGGTACGCAGTGGAGTCAAGGATCCAGACCGTGAATTCCTCAGCTTTCCTGCCTTCCACTTGACTTCCACTTGCCAGCTCGGAGCGATGCCAAGGTAACGGTCTGGTTCTGTCGTTTGTCCTAGTTCCTCCAGGCAACGCCGTGTAAGCTCCACAGTAATAGCAACCTGAAAGCCAGTTCTCCAAGGTGCCGCACCGTTGAAGCTTCACTGGCATACCTCCAGTAGCTCCCCATCAGCGACAGGTAAGGAGGGACAACTGAAGGCTACCCCTCTACCCACCCAATCTGGTTTTGTCCTTGAAGTTCCCCTGCTCGTCCTCCAAGTTTCCCTGCTCGCCCTCGGAAACAGACTTGCCCACACTCAGCACCAGCGCCTTCACCGTGATCTCCAGTCCTCTCTTCTTGGTTACTGAACTTGAGATACCGATGATTCCGATCATCCTTCGATACGCCCACTCGTTCTAAGACCGGCTTCAGCATAATTAGCCTCGGCTCCGGCTCCTGCTCCAGATTCCGTTCAAGTTGTAGTACAGGCTGGACTCGGATCCGACTCCAACTCCAGAGACTCCATGCCGCACCTGACCTCTCGCCGTTCACACAGACCAGCAATGCCAGCTCGCGAAGCAGTACTCGGTACGACTTATTGACGAGCATAACAATCCAGTCGTCTTCTGCGACAAGGACTTCGGGGAACATAACCAATCAAACTCGAACTTGTTCTCTCCACTCGTGGCGGCTACTGTCTCGACAACATGCGTGAGCGCTATGCAGGCGAGAAGCTCATTGTAGCCCGCGACAAGCTTGACCTGCTGTGAATCCACAACAAAAGGGTCTTCACCTAGGTAGGTAGGTTTGCATCCCGTGGGGGTAACATGTCTCAAGTGGTCCATCTAACGGGAGTCTGGTAGTTCAGCGGTTGAAATCATCATCGTTGGTAAACGATCTCGCTCCTCCAAAAGATCGCGCGTCTCTTCCCGTCGAACAAACCGGCCGCCGCACTCCATCCGCCCGATCACAGGTCTCGGTCCCTCCTCAAGCATCACCGGAAGCGGCCTTCGAAGCTCTCTTTCCGCGAAGGGTCATCGACAAGCACAAGCCGTGACCACAAAACAGATCAATAGTAGAACAGTGCCCCACAACCACCTCTCCGAACTCAAAATCACCTACCGACAACAAGGGCATTCTCTTCGTTGGGCGATTTTGTTTGATAACCGATACTGAAAACCTTGCCGTAAATGGATTTAAAGCAAGAAAGGGAAAGGGCGAACTTGTCACATCATAGTCATTCCGGACCCATTTGATCTGGAGATCGAGGATTGGAAGTCCTCTCGATAGTGAGGGAAACGACTGAGCAGGAAAAGGGGGGGAAAGCGCAGCACGCGGAGTGTAGCAAAAGCAGAGATGCAATTCTTTAACAAGCTTGCAATCGGTTCGTCAATGCAGAATGCCTGTATGCTTCTCGAACGGTGCTGCATGTCCCCGACCCAACTGTCGAGCAATTCTGCAATGACCAGCCCATATGTGCTGCTGTGAACCTGAATGCCGCGCTCCCCACAACAATACAGGCAGCCCTTTTCTGGACCTTTGACGTCCCATCTCGACCTTGCGACTCGATTCAGTGCACTTCAGTCGAGTTTCTCCGAGTCTTGGTCTTATGCGCCGCATCAGAAACAGAGAGGTCGCTGTTGACGGCGATAAGATTGTTGACGTCACGACCGGCGAGAAGGTAGGTAAGCATTAGCCCTTTTGCGCAGTTTATCCGGCCAGGAGTGACCGAGCACTGATCCCTTCCATTGTTTCCAAACAGTACCCCAAAGCAGACAGCACGACCACCACCAAAGCATCGTTCATGCCGCAATGCCGATCAGTGCTCCTTGCATCAAAACAAAGCATGTCACTGCGCAGAATGCTTCCTGTCCCTTTCTCCTCGATATTCCTTGCTCAACCTTTGCCCTTTGACGACGCTGGTATCATCATACTACCTCTACCTTAGATACCTAGAGGTGCCTTCAACAAAGTCTCTGGAAATCGTTCCATAACTCGATCGATTTTTACTCTTTGTACCATATACTGGGGCTGTCTTTACATCGTTCAAGGCATTCTGTCATTGATGACATGTACCCTGTCGTTGGATTTGGGTTTGTGAACAAGGGTATCGTGGCTCGGCCTGCCGTACCTGCATCAACAAAGGAACCACACCATCGAGTCACCGACCATCGACCGCCGTTGCTGCTCAACAGCGACACATCCATCGAGAGTCGAATATGCCTTTTTAAGAGCGGCCTGGTCCATTTTGGCACGTCCATGTTACCTTCTTTTGAAGGCATTACTGGCAGAATCATGCCGCCGTCGTCCTCCATCTTCCAGTGGTCGACCCCTGAACGATGTCAACAAACCACCCCTGTTCCATGCTTGGCAAGCGCCGACACCACCTCAAGACTGGACCCTTAATTTTGGTGGCGCCGGAAGCTCCAGTGGGCTTCAGGCCATTGGCCAACCCCCTGCATCGACAATCACAGATCAAAGCAAATTGGTGAGCAATCTGTCTTGGCAAACGTTTTGTTTACGGTGTCAGGGGCATGTTTCTGGTTCACTCTTGACGTGGGTTCGAGAATACAAGAGAGGAAGGAAGGACGAGGGCACGGTTTTGGGAGGTCTAGGTATTAACTTTGGGCATGGACACGGAGGTTGGAGGCGAGGGTATCAGGGGTCGGGAGACGAGTGTTTCTGGACGACAAAATCATCGAAGCCGAGCAGGTAGCAGATGAAGATACCGAGAAAGGAGAACAACAACCGTGTGAATTTATGGGATCGAGTGAGGGACTCTCAACGTTGACTCTTACTCTATTCCACTGCTTACCTCTACAGATCTTCGTTATGGCCTTGTTTATCGAATGTACCTAGTTGGAGGTAGGTCTCAACTCAACCCGTACTCCAGTCGCGTGCCAGCCCAGCCCAGTCCATGACACTTCTCCTACTCTGATCTTCGATCGCGTTGCTTTTGTATCGGCTCCATCACCAGCTGAGAGTTCCGATCGTGTTTCTATTATATCGAACGCAAAAGATGTGATGCTAGTTTCTTGCATTTTGAGGTGTTGTGTCTTGTACGAGGCGGTCCTTGTCACGGGTCCTGGGTGTTTTGTGTTTGATATTGGAGGTTCGCCCGCCACGCTTGAGGGGATTGTCAAGCTGGTCATCGCTCGAATAGAGGTAGGATCGAGGTGTTTGTGGACCTGTAGCGCTTTGTTCTTATGAGCCGTCGTGGTAGTTCGCGGTTTGAGTGTCGAGTCTTTGCGGTCCTTTGTCAAAGGCGAGTTCTCGGTAGAGTGAACGTTGGCTACCTCTAGAGATGGAGGTATCGACTCGCTGGAGTGTATTCGCCGGTGGATGGCCTTCAAACAGGCAACGAACAGCCAACACGTTAGTAAACGACGTTCACATACAAGAAAGTAAATGTTGATTGACAGAAGTCTGGTCAAGTGTTCTTCTGGAGATGGTAGAAAGAGTTGATAGAAGCTGTCAGCTTACAATGTACTGGACTCGGTTGGTTACCTGAAGTTCATGCTCCAAATGAGCGCGAGTAGGGAAGGAAACCAAGTATTCGCCATCGCTGCTGGCGTGAATGGCGGGGTTTGAACGCGCCAGCGATCAACCTGCCGTCGGTCGCAAGTCGTTGAAGAGTGTTGATTATGTTTAGAGCGCGAGTCTTTAGATTAGCTCCTTTGGTCATGATTGTAACGTTCTATCACCGGAGTGACCGCTGATGATTAAACGAGTCTCGTACTACTGCGGAGTTTGGTGTTTGTGATGCTGTTGTGCGTGAAATGGAAGTGAGTGTCGCTCATGATCTAGAGTGTTCCAACTTCTAGTACCTGCTTGAGGTCTATCTTCGACTTAGAATCCGTTGTATCTTTAAGCTCGAAAGACGATCGTGTTTCCGTGCTCCTGGTGTTCTTGCTCGATGTGTCTGTCGCGCCCCGCGCAAGATCGTATCGTAGAACTTGCGTGTCATGGTGGCCTCTAGTCTCTGTGAATGGTGATAACAACTGGCCAAAGATCACTACATGCTTGAAGCAGTGAATCAGTTGCTATAGTGATCCACGAAGTATTGGCATGGTTTGGACCTTTGCGAGTGCGCGTGATGAACCTGGATGGAACCATTCGCTGGCCTTTCCGGAGGTGACGAGGCTATCGAAGGTTCGCAGTTCACCACGACGTCGGCGTCGACGAGCGCAAGGCACAGGAAGTTGATGATTCAACATCTGACTACAACTAACTAGATTATACTTATCTAAGCATCAATACGATGCCGTCGCCGTCATCCTGGGCAACGGCGCTCCTCGTCTACTGAAGCCATCCGGCCATCACAGCTCCCTCACCTTCCCATCCTGCCCTTCCCTGCCGCCCTGGCTGGCCCTGGCTGGCCCGGGCACGCCCTCGGGGGTCATCTGAACTCGTCAACCTGCCACATTCACCTGCGCTCTCCCGCCTCCGGGCCGTCAACTACGTCTTCGTCAGGTCCAAACGGCCCTTGACAGTCACTCCCGGCTGCTCCACCCTGTTTTCCTGTCGCTCAACCTTCAACAATAGCCTGCTCTCGACCAATAGAAGTTCAGACGAGGAGCTGTGGCCAGCCTCGTCCTCTATTTAAGCCCTCCCTCTGACGGACTTCCTCCTCCTCCTCTCTTCCCTGAACTCTTCCTCGCCCAAACCTCCACTTCCTCTTCTTCTCTACTTCCATTTCTCACCTTCCATTCCCCTCCTTCTTCTTCTCTTCTCCTATCTTGTCTTCCATTCTTCATCTTCATCTTCTTCCTGTACTCCCCATCTTCTTCCTCTTGTACTCTCCATCTTCTTCTTCTTGTACTCTCCATCTTCTTCACCCCGCACTTGTCGCGTTTTCTTCTTTTTCCTTCACACACACGCACAATATTTTCTTCTTTTTCTTCTTCCATCACACCTCACCTTCATCATCATCTTCCTTCATCATCATCTTCCTCCATCATCATCTTCCTCCTTCTTCATCACCTTCTTCCTTTGTCATAATCGTCTTCCTCCTTCTCCATCTTCCTTCATCATCAACACTGGTAAGCCATCCTTCCTTTGCTTCACTTGCGCATCACCATGTTGCCAATGATGATATAAAAGCCATTGTCATGTTGTTCCAAGGCCATCGCGCCCGTGACGAACAAAACCTAGCACATATATCTGAGGCTCACATCAACATCATCTGTTCATCATCTTCGATCCATCGTCGCGACCGTCGCTAATTTCGCTGTCTTCAGTCATCCATCATCAACATCGTCTGCTCCATCTCCTCATCTTTCGTTTTTCATCATCTTCACTCACACATGGTAAGTTCGTTTCAGTCATCTCCATCAATGTGCTTCAGCTAACCATCAACATCGATCAGGACTTCTCACAACACATTCTCATGATGCGCGGTGGGACTCCTTGTGCTTCGGCACTTGGGGGGGAGCTTGGCAACCTCCTGGGTGGGCATCATCTAACACTAACACATCAACACTCGACATCACCAACACACAACATCTTGAAAACACATTCTGTGGGCGGGCCTTCAGCAGCTTGGCAACCTGCTGGGGGGTACAGGGGAGCTTGCTCCTTGGGCGGGTTTTCAAGACACATCACCGGCGCCAGGTGGCGCTGGCAGTCCAGTCCGGTCGACACAACAGACATATACAGTGGGCAGTGGGTTTCTGGGGGTCCTCCTCTTGTCATTGTCAATCTGGACGGGACATGACTGAGGGGGGCGGTTCCTCGGTGTTCTTGGTGGCTCTTGAACATCGAGGGGCTGCGGGGAGGTTGTCTGGGTTCACACTTGTGTTTTCCTGGGCACCTCTCCGCGGTCGTCAACGGCTGCGTTTGTGGGGTTGGCGGATCTTCTTTCTTGATCTTCCCGAGTGATGAAAACACAGCGTCTTCATTTTACATGACCTGAAACCTGAAGGATCATATCTGACATTGTCATTCTGACGGGAGAGTTTGGAAGGTGGTGGACATTGTGCACTGCGGGGAGGCTGTCCGGGTTCACTTGTGTTCCTGGGCATCTCCCCGTGGTCGGAACTGGGGGATTCTAGGTGTGTGTGTTCGTTTCTTTTTGTCTTTGTCCCTTTCATGTTTGTCAGTTTTCATATCTTGTCTCCTTCTTGTTTGGTCTCATGGTCGCGACTCATACTTATCTCATGTTTCCTCTTCATTGCATGTCTCTTCTTCCTGTTGTGCCTCCTTCATCTCTGTTTCTTCACCCCATGTTTCATCTTCAACGTTCTCTTTTCTGCCCGATGAAGTTTGGTTGCGAGTGCGCCACTGGTAGTTCCAGCATAGGCAGTGCCTATGGCCGAGGGCACCAGTATTTCTTTTCCTTATTGTGTTCTGCCCGATGAAGTTTGGTTGCCAGTGCGCCACCATCAAGTGATGGCACAGGCAGTGCCTGTGGCCGAGGGCCTTTGTTCCGAATGATACTTGGTGACAAGTGCACCACCGGCTAGGCCGGTAAACCGAGTGGTCTAGTTGACGGGTTACGATCTTTTCTTGTGACCTTTTTTTTTTTTCCCCGATGATGTCTGGTGTCAAGTGCACCACCGGCTAGGCCGGTAAACCGAGTGGGCTGGCGGAGGGGTTATGGTGTTTTCCTCGTGTTTTCTCCAGTGAAGTTTGGTTAGCGAGTGCGCCACTGAGCTCTGACAAGTGTCATCTCAGCAGAGGCAAGTGCCTCTGGCCGAGGGTTCAGTTACCGGATGATGCTTGGTGACAAGTGCACCACTGCCAAGTGGTGGTAAACCGAGTGGTCTAGCTGACGGGTGGTTTCTTGGTGTCCTTGTACATCAGGGGGCTGCGGGGAGGCTGTCTGGGTTCATCCTGGGCACCTCTCCGCGGTGCGCGATTCCCTTCCCCTGATGAAGTTTGGTTAGCGAGTGCGCCACTGGCAAGTGCCAGCAGTCGCAAGTGCCTCTGGCGGAGGGTTTTATCTTTTATCCCGAATGATGCTTGGTGACAAGTGCACCACCGTCAAGTGGCGGTAAGCCGAGTGGTCTAGCTGACGGGTTTTTCCCTTGTATTTCGTTCCCCGGGTGAAGTTTGGTTAGCAAGTGCGCCACTGGCAAGTGCCAGCAGAGACAAGTGTCTCTGGCTGACGGGTTCCTGAATGATGCTTGGTGTCAAGTGCACCACTAGCCAAGCGGCTGGTAAACCAAGTGGTCTAGCTGACGGGCGGTTTGACTTTGTCGTCCAAGTGGACAAACATAACCAAGCTGCGGGGGGGTTGTCTGGGTTCGTCCTGGACACCTCTCCGCGGTGACCTGCTGGGGGATGTCAGTCCGCAACTGGGGGTCTTCGTACATGTGTTCCTCATCTCCTTTGTTTTTTCTGTCTTTTCTTTCTTTTTCTTGTTGTCTTTTCTGTCTCTTCCTTGCTGTCTTTTGTCGCTTTCTCTGCCTGTCTTTTTTCTTCGTTTTCTTGTTGTCTTTTTCCGTTTTCTTGTTGTCTTTTTCCTTCGTTTTCTTGTTGTCTTCTCTTCCTTTTCCTTGCTGTCTTCTCTTTTGCTTGTTTGGTAAGCTCTCGCTCCCTTTACCTCATACCTACCTACCTAACAAACGCTAACGTTGCTCAGAGTTTGTTTTCCCATTCAACATGGAAGAAGCTAGGTTGGGTAGTTGGGCTGCCGTGTCCTGACGATGATCCCAGCCTGGCTTTTGCGTTTGCATTTCCAAAGCACCGCCGGGTGACGTGAACATGGCGGATCGCTTTGTCGCCGCATGAATAGGGTAGGAATTGGAACCAGTGCCTCGGTGCGCCTGGGAAACACTCCCTTCCATGTACACGTCCCCGGCACACAGTACTGCTTGCTTCATGTCCCCGTGTTACGATCCCCCGTGACCGTAACACTTCACGTTTTCTTTTGTTCGCGCTCACCTCATTTCCTTCCCTTGATTCATGACGACGGGGGGCCGCCGATGATGAGTTCACTAAGACGACCGACGAGGGACTGACCAAGACGACGTATATGAACTGAGGCGGTTACGCGGTATCTCGGTGAAGCAAGCAGTACAGCCTAATGGTCTGAGGGTGGTTCTATGAGGGGACGGATAACACAATCAATGATGAAAGACTACTTGCATCGTCGAGCTGAGATTGTGCGTGGGATGAGATTATTCAGGTGCAGCACCAGGGTTGGTTGCGCTTTTCTTTCGGTGCTGCCACCTCAGGAACACTGGGGGTTGTGATCTTTCTGGGGGAAGTAACAGGACGAAGAAGGGTGATGCGACCTGTGATGAAGCCTCCTTGTCTCTGACGTACGATGCAGGTTGCAACACTTGTGTTCTCTTGCGTACTCGAGACGAGATTACCGGTGATCTGAGGTCATTCTAAAATGTTCGGCATGGAAGGCGGGTTGGGTTGAGGGCCAGTGCCACGATTGCTTCTGGGGAACTCTGCCCTTTGAGCATGGCTAATAACCAGGTACAGTGGCTGCTTTTCTCTCTGTTTCGTTAAGTTCTTATAGTATGATGATTGAAATCTCTGAACATCCAATGTGGACATGTAATAATGTAAAAAATCACTTCCACCAATCTGAACCACTTGAACTTTCGAGGAACTTTTGCTGCCTGTGCTATCAGAGGCACTTGTGCTAACATCCTTCAATCCAGAGAACGAGACTGAAGTCTAAAAGCTGCTCAGGGTTTGAGAGGCGGCCACGATCGAATGGATTGTAGTGATATGGCTGGCAACTGAAGATGGGTTGGTTCGTAGTATTGGAGAAAGTCACAGTACAGGTTTCAGGAATGTCAGAACCAGCTACACACCGGAGCCCTCGCGCGGAATACCTAAGAATGTCAATGGAAATGTTGATGACAATTGCCAAGGAAATAATTATGGATCACACATTGTCCTCGACCACAAGGTGACAGCGTACATGCGTTGATGGGGACACAAACTTCGGTAATGTAAGACACTTCTAAATACATATAAGGGAATCGAGCCAAGCCAACAAAGAGTGTTCTGGAAGCGGAACTGCTCTGCTTGATGACGGCTGCGTGGTTGCTAGTATCGCAGGTAAACTACCTGTATGGCATACAATTTGAAGGCTGAGAACAATGAAGAATATTCGTTGACCGTAAATAAATGAGGCTACCGACCTTGTACCACGGCGTCTGGTATGTGCTTACCCATACTTATGCACGATCTCGGAAGCATTGTTGGGATTTGTGAAGTTATGGGATGACGGGTGTGAGCGTACACCTAAAGCACGCATACCGGGGCCGAACGAATTGTGGAAGAGATCGAGCAGTTTATGGAATGGAACACCAGAATGCCTGGTTACCTCAACACTCGAAGGAAAAGAGGAATGGGTATGGGTATCTTGCAGTGTTCTCTCGACTGGGATAGGTCGAAGAAACGCGTAATGACGCCACTCGGCCGCCGCTTTCGACAACAGGAGCGGATATCATGGCTTCCCATACGATGCAAAGCAGCCAGCACAAACAGGCCGCCCAGTATCGTCGAAGTAATGACAGCACCACGCATAGGGCCAGTTGTCCATCAGCCACCAAGCTTCCAATTACAGGAGACTAACTCGGTAAGAACGCAGGAACGAGCTGCGGCAACTCCTTGGCCACGGGACATACTATTGTTACCTGGGTGACGATAGACACCCCAGGGTGGTATTTCCAGGGACAATGATGACGAGGGCGGCTTGCCCATCAGTACCGAACTAGCAAACCCCTAGCGGAACCCTCAAGCGACGGAGAATGTTCGCTGAGGATGGGCAGGAGAGACTCATTGGTCAGACGGTGGTGTTGGACGATGCGAAAGGCAGAGAGCTAAACTGTTCGGTCTCATCTCCCATTATCAACGAGCGGCGGCACATAGGCTGAAACGGCGTGATAGGCCCGGTTGAGCCCCGGTCGAGTTCATTTCTTTGGGCACATGCTTGTGTCAATGAGCCACTGTGTGCTTGAGACGCGGCTATTACCACCACTCGGCGATAACAGACATGGGAAGCCCAGTTGGTAGGAGAAACACAACACCTGTCTGCCTCGTACGCTCCACATCCACGCCACTGCCCGGTCATCCATCCAGGTCGGGGTCTGGGTTCTTGGTTCGCCAAAGTGCCGAGGGGGCCGACTAGATGTATCCAGTCGCCGCTGCCGTTGAGAGATTGGAGGCCTCGTGATATGAGTATACGGCTTCGGCTTTACCAATGGCGAATAAGGGAAGGCAAGAAGAGCGGCCAAGTGGCCACAGAAGAATGGGCCAGAAGGTGTGTCGTTAACAAGAAGTAAGGGACAAAAATATGTTCATGAATGGCTAATTGCAGTAATATAAAACGCTTTGATGGCGTGTGCTCCCGAGCGCAAGGATGGGTGAGTCGAGAACCATTTGCATTTGGTTCCTCAAAATGTCGTTGACAAGGTGTCGTCGGACATCGGACAATTGGAGTTCCAGAACTAGGAACGTTTCCGCGGAGGGTGCGTCCGGGGGTGGCTGTGCAGCTTCACTTGCCACACAAGACTTGCACAACGTTCTTGTGTGGCTTGTGCCTACCTAGATCCAGCTCGTCGGATCTGCTGAGTGGAGCCAAGTTCTGTCGACTTGTCCAGTCGTCACTGCAGTGATATACAGTGTGTACTGTAGGACTCGGAGTGCAAAGTCAGCGAGCAGTGCGGCAACCCCCACTGTACGATCACGAAGATTAACGACAGACCACTAGGTACCTACTTACAGTCGGAGCATTCGTTAACTCGAGCCCCGACGAGAAAAATGGAACGAGTGAGGATTCTCGTATCCAATATACGTTCAGTGTACCTTGTTTGCCTTGGAATATTTTACTGGACTCAGAGGCCGCCCTCCGCCATTGACTCAAGCTACAGGCTTCATTGACGACGAGATTTACCTAGTTGGCGAGTCTCGGGGATGGCCCAACCAGACCCGATTCCACACGCCCACACATGTCCATACGAGAAGACCCTTGTACAACACCACACAGCGCCATCTTTGGGATCGGAAATGAAATCTTTCACCAGAACAGCGATTGGATTCTACGGATACTCCGAAGACGAACTTCTCCACAGATTTAGCTTCACATGCGACACGCTTCCCACTAGCATAGCGGAGTTTGAGGAGGCGGTCTTCCAGAATACGTGTAGCCTTTACGCATTTCGAACCCTGGCCGCCTACAGCGCCCGGTTCGCTTGCTTCCGTCTTTAGCGGTGAACGACGACGACGACGACGGGTAGCATTCGCACAAGCGCCTTCGAACACAATGTCGTCGACTATCCCGTGGGCGCGAACTGGCTACAACTTGGGCGTCATCCTGACTCCTTCTGTGGATCGGGAAGGGAACCCATGGCATTGGCACGGCGGCACAGCGGCATGGCGGTATTGGCATGGCACCTTGAGGGTGCGACTCCCGAGTTCTGCTTGCACTCCACCGGCGGACTGACTCAACAAGCAACCTCCTCACTCGGACGTATGAGATGCTGCCGCGCAAACCCGCTTTCTGGCTTCTTGTTGGGTCCAACACGCACGTGCAGTGCAGCCGAGTCTGCGCTTTTTTGACAGACTGCTTGCAGTTATGTACTATCGCCATGCGACCGCCGTTGGAACTATCGGTGAAGAAACATGACCGAGAAGGATGACTGCAACAACGGACGGACGCCGAAGACGGTGACGTGGTGAGCAATGCATTGCCATATATAAATCTGCAAAGTTTTTGCATATTCTCGTCCAAGTGAAAAAAAAGGTTTCGAGAAAACGGCATGGTGTCGAGGTGTCATTCATCCTCGTTTCTGGCTTAGCCTGCCCTGGCTTCCACTTGTACACTACACTAGTGTAAGGGTCTTGGCAATGAGAATTCCGAATACCTATGCACTTGTAGTTCGTTTTCTGGGACGACTACCCGTTGAGAAAACCTCACCTCCAATCGGGAGCAGGAACCAACCAGACCTGCATCAAAGACCGGCTCGGGATAGTAAGCTATTGGCTAACAACCCAAGCACCCTCGGCGACAGCCCTCTCTCGATATTGGACATCAACGCAGCAAACAATACCTACCCAGGCGCCATCAGTAGGGCAGCAGAGCATACGGCGTACATCATCGACAAACTACTCAATAACAATGTGGTGTGTGAGTCACCTTGTTGATAGGACAGATGATGGACACTGATGAGAGTCTTCAATTGCCCGATCATCCATTTCGTGCGCAGGACTTTGATCATTTCCTTCAAACTTGGGAATTGGAATGAAGCACACCCTCCTCGTAATCAAACTCTGGAAAACTTTTTCTGTGACTTTGTCCAAAAAGAAACCAAGTCGCTGGGGTGTGTGGCATGTTGAGCCAGGGTTAATGGGAAAAGCCTCCGGAAAATCACCATGCGGAATTGATGTTCAAGCACAGGGGAGGGGCGTGTGGTTTCCAAGAGCCGACCACCAGGCCGGGGATAAGGTGAGCATCAGCAAGGTGTGCATCAGCAAGGTGTGCAGCGAATAGCAAAGCCCATGTGTAACAGGCCGCAGAGAGGTATGTCCACCACGAGAAAATGGCCCTCACCTGTGGTCGCAATGCCGTTGACGTTGAACAGAGCCGACCGTATCAATGCACTGTATGGTGTACAGGCCTGACAGCAAGGCCTTGGTGGAATCATGCCATACCTTGGAAGGAAATGAGGGTAATGGATGGACGTGTTCTTTCCTGGGGAATAGCAGCGTCTTTCTCGTTTACAAGAAGTGCACTCTGTTCGGTGAGTGTGTTGCGACTTGTTCACCGGGAGCTTTGTGAATGGCGTAGAGGTGTTCGATTGTGAAAGTCTGATGTCGAATCGTCACGGTTAGCGTCAACACGACAGCGGGATACGGGGCAAGCTCTGTCATATCCGTGGCTCCAGCGATACTCGGGTCCCAAACTGCGCTAGACGAAGATCAAAAGGTTCGGGTTGAGGGCCAACCACATCCGGTCGACAGTGAGGCTCATGTTGTACTTCCAGCTGGGTTAGTGCCGAGCTTCAGGCCCCTGGGTCCTTCAGCTGATCACGGGGTGCAGTCAAGGGGAACACTTCCTATTCGTCGCTCCTCGACGATAGAGCAAAACTCCATCACATTTAAGGTACTCAGGGGAGATCAACACTGGTGCCGTGTAAGTCGCAAGGATTACCTCCCGTGCTTCCCCGTCGTTGGTTATTCGCCACAAGGAGGAGGGCTCCTGGCTAGGAGTGCTCTCTTTCTTCGTGTACACAAACCCACGGGATGAGATGCGTGCACAGAGGACACGGTAACAGCTATGAAACAGGGAAGAGCTCTTGCGCCGAGATGTCAGCCAACCGAGATAGCTTCTGAATTCAAGAGGGAGGCTGGACCAGCGGCGACTGGACCATTGAAGGTTGATCGAGCTACTACCATATCTGTCAATTTCAGCACTGTAGATACGGCATACTACACAGTAAATCGAACAAGCAGGTAGAGTATGGTAGCTTCAATATTTGTTCCATACATTGACCACAAAAGGTTAGCAGGAAATAAGACTGAGCGGTGGGGGATACACATGCATGTGGTTTTGGGGGCATGCAGGCCAGCCACGTGCAGACGAACACTCGCAAGCACAAGGGCAAACTGGGGAGTCTGGGGCGAGCTTTGGACTTCAGCCTAACTGCGTTGCTACGCGAGGAAAGGCTGACGACCGTTCTCCGTGGCCGTACATCTGGCCGCCTCAATCTGGCATTTGTGGTGGAAGAATTGATGGCCTTGGCGAATCCCAGACGTTGATGCCGTATGGAAGGCATCTGATGTACACATGATGGCTTCTTTTGGTCAAGGGTCACGGTGGTTGCCGTGATGGTTGCAACCATCTCGAAGAGAGTTGCCCGTGCCCATCCGACATACTATTTTCACGTTCATTTTTCGTCAACTCGTTGAATCTGGATGCTATGTCGACGTAGGTGCAGTTCAAGTTGGGAATCAACGGTGAGCTCAAGGACAGTCTTCCCAAATCCCGCTGCTCATCTGTCTGCGGCGAGGAACTCCTGCCGTTCCTAAACGATGAACGTGTCAACCGTGGAAGGGGCGACTAACACAAGAGGCGAGAGACACGGAGAAACGTCAGCAGCCATGGCAGCTTGCGCTTTCTTGCTATGCTTACATATCTCGAAGAAAGCCCCCGTTCCTGCCGGATTCAACCTCCATCGATTTCCCGGACCTTCTACCTTTTTGTCTCGTCTGGTTAGTGGTTTCCCGGTCGAATATTGGTCAACCAAAACTCGCACACCTGTCTTGGCCACAGCGTACAACCTAAGTACTGCCAAAAGAATTCTTACCAATCGCGAATCCATATTCAGTTTGCTTTGCATTCAATCAACTACTTCGGCGACTCGGTGCCCAGCATTCCGGGTGTCCGGGCGCCGTCCCTCTCTTCGACATCTTTGATTGCCTACTTTCTATCCGAGCCGGAGTGCAACACCAGACAGTTTCGTAAAGGACGAAGGCGAAAATTTTTCACGGACGTGAATACTGGAAGCAACCAGTTACTCCCTGCGGCGACGTTGAGCATCTTCGCTCAGACCGAGTCTCAATCTCGCTTATACTTCAACGATCGGCGCGCATTGGATGGGATTGGGGGCTGGAAACTGTCCATCATCAGGAATCCGGGGGGCGCTTCAAGGGCAATTTAGCGTTTGTTGTGCAAATTTCAGGGGCCCCCGGGAAAGTCGAAACCCGGTAGATTGGACGGCGATTGTTGAGGGATTCACGCGAGAGATCCAACAGGCTCCATTCCTTCGCATACGACATTTCGAAGTGCTTCTCTTTTGCACGCTGGAGTTGCCTGTCGATCAACGAATCCGAGTTATCGTCGCCCACACAGTCGGTCTATTTTGGAGACAGCTGAAGGAGGCAACGGCATCATTGAGTCAGAGGCTATCGCCAGACCAGTCCTATCAGCGGCTCTTCTCTCTCCAGGCATTTGGCAGTCTCGGACAGAGAGTGAGTGCTGGTAACGCATCGATGCATGACTGGCTCAAAATCCAGTGCCATCCAGTCACAGTGTGACAGAACGTAGTCGGGGGGTGTGGTTCCTTCTGGCAATGTGCTCATAAGCGTCTTCCCACCACCACGAAAAAAGTGACTAATCCCAAGCAGGCTACTGCAACTGCGTGGCTGGCTACGTACCCTCTCTACAGACACGCCCCCTCCACATCAACCGGGGGCAGAGCTGCAGAGAGCGACAGGGCTCGAAAAATTGAATTGGTTCACATCCCTGGTCTATGACTCTTGGCGCAAGTCTCCTTGCCAAGTCGTCCCGCCCTCTCCGCGCAAGCAGCCGGAGCTTCTCACCTTGCCCGGTTTGGCTCAGTTCAAGTTTATAAAGTTCGCCAACCACCCGTTGCACACCACTCTTGAGTGACATCTCTGGCTCCTGTCTGCCAATTCACACGCCTTCCCGCCTCAACGGCTTTCCAACCGCGGATTTCCACGACATCCTCCCCAGCTGTCATCCAATCTGGAGCGCAGCCAGATCCACAATTATCCACACGCTTGCAGTCAAGGTCGATCTAGACTTGGTTGCATCATCCCAGGAATTCTGCACCGGGGATCATCGACACACATATCACCATACTCTTGACATGTTGGAAAGCAGAAGACGCTTCCCCTTTCTTCATCTCACTATCGACCGCATACCCAGGTGACGGGTTCCATCTCCTCCGCGTCACGACATCAGGCGCGATTTCTGCTTCGATTCAGGATTGTCAGGGAAATACATGCAGCAATAAAGAGCAAGGATCTCAGTTGAAACAAAGGGAAGAGGAGCTAGCAACTTGTTGCTGTTGAGGTTCAGGAAAAAGATTATTTTATTTGGTTGGAAAGAAAACGACATCATCGACAACATGGCCACTTATTCACCCTACGAGTCTACCCGGTACCGGGACGTCTACGCCCACTACGACGAGGACAGGTTCGCCAGTGCCTCGACAACACCTTCGCCCCGGCAACCGGCATACTTCACCGAACTTCCTCCCCGACCACAACGACCGGCCACACGGGCTCACTTCCGGTCCGGCAGTGTCAGCGGCTACACCAACGCCTACAGCAGCCCTCGCGGCTCCTTCTCTCCCCGCTACACCAGCGACGGCCACTATGCCACTGCCAATGTGAGTCACTCGCGGTCATCGCGCAAGCACAGCTTCTCGGTTCCTCGCTCCAACCCCAAGCGTGAGCGGCGAAGTTCCTATTCCTACAATTATCGGGCTTCGGACTCCCATGGGGAATCCGACGAAGACGAGCTGGACCGGCTGGTGGTGGACGGCTTCGCCTACATGCAGCCTCTCCAATCGAGATTCGACCGATACAGCACTCGGGATTACTTTACTGTCAATGCTGGTGGACAAGGGACTGATTACCACTACTATGCACAGACCGGTCCGCACCGCGATTACTATGACAGAGAGTCCGCGTTTCCTTCCGCCAAGTACGACTCGGACCGGACGGACCGCAGACCTCTCGCAGGACAACGTCGCAGTTCCACATCACATGCAGTCCCCCAGCGCCCCCAGACAGCCAGGCCAGCCAGCTCCTCCCACAAGAAGCCTCCACCGCCGACACGTGTGGCGACCGAGGAAGATGCCAAGAATTGGAAGATCCCTCCCGGATATTCGCTGAAGAACTGGGACCCCACGGAGGAGCCTATCTTGCTGCTTGGGAGTGTCTTTGATGCCAACTCCCTTGGCAAATGGATCTATGACTGGACTGTCTACCATCATGGTCCCGCTACTCCTATCTCTGAGATGGCCGGAGAGTTGTGGCTGCTCCTGATCCAGCTGGCCGGAAAAATCAAGCGTGCCGATCAATGTATCGACAAGGTCCGTTCCAAGGAGAACAAGGAGATCCTCCAAGAGTTCATGGACGCCGGTGACCGCCTTACCGACAAGCTTCGCAAGCTTCTCAAGGCCTGCGAGGCTCCCATGCTTCGCTCTACTGCCAAGCAACGGAGCTCTTCGCTCGGCAAGGGCGCTGGCGTTGAGTTTGTCGACACGCTTTTTGGATTTGAACGGGAGCTGGAGAAGACGGAGAAGTTCATGTCCCAGGTCCGCCTGTGGAATCTTCGCTTCGACGCGAACTGCGAGGATATCCTTCGCAACCCGACCGCTTAATCCCCTCTCATATTCACCTCTCAATAATTCGAAGATATACCCTCCGACAAGATTGGTTGTAAGATAATGGGGAGGAGTCCAGCAGCAACGACGACAACAACAACAACAACAACAACAACAACAACAACAACAACAACAACAACAACAACAACAACAACAACAACAACAACAACAACAACAACAACAACAACAACAGCGGGGCGGTCATCAGACGCGACACCCATTCCCTATCAATGATACCCAAGACTGCCATTTTTTTGCGGCGCGGCGTGATGAAAAAAGACCACGGCCCGCCCAAAGTCAACTCAACGCAAAGGAAAGAAATGGAGGGGGAAACGATTTTATAGCAGTCAGTGAGAAGCTGCATTACACGAAACTTAGGTTGTGCAAGGAACTCAAAAGTTTGAATGGGTTTTATGCGGAGGACGATATTTTACCTCTATCAAGTATTCCCCCTATGTAATCACTGTGTTTGTGGTATTCTTTTCTTTTCTTTTTTTTTTTTTAACTTCAGTTCACTCAGGTTTTGGATGTCAAAAAAATTGGGTTGGCGAGTTTGCTTTTGTTATCTTTTTGTCGCATCACACTGGGCTTGTGATGTCAAGCCTTCGATCGCTTTTGTTTTACAGGTTGTTAAATGACAATGCTCACACAATTTCATGGAGCCGTCACTGTCCTCTTTTCTTTTTTGTCCCTTTTTTCTCTCTCTTTTTTTCTTGAATAATCAGCTCCAATGGGGATCACAGGATGGATATACCCAACGTTTCACTTCTTCTTTCCTTTTCAAGTCAGGAAGGAACAAATAGAATGTCAATGCGGATGGATAGAGAAGGAATGGCAATGGAGGAGGGTATCAGGTTCGCATCAACCCTCTCCTCCCAACAATGTAGCTAGCTTGTATTAATTCACCACACACACACACACACAACTCGACATGATTTTTGTCCAACTTGGTTATGTTCCAAAATCGTCGCCTCACGGTCTGTGGACCCGTGTGAATTCTCATATCACACACACCCGGAGATTGGTGTGACGTCTCATCACAGGTTGAGAAATTCCGTTTGTGCTGCCGTGCTGCCGTTCGTAGCAAACCATTGCACGCAGGCATGCCGTGCCCTAGGAAAATCTACAACATGAAAGATGATGCCTCATTTGCCAGACCCATTCCATGGGATTCATGATACCAACAAAGTAGAGGTATCTGTTTGACCACAGCGGTAGAGCGCGCACACAACCTCTGTGATTCCTTGCGCACATACATGCATACACCAGGCAAGGGGGCGCTTATGACTGGCACGACAATCCGAGGAAAATTTTGGTGCGCGTGTGTGTTTCGGTTACGAAGCGCGCCTGCTGTTTGGTCACAGACGGGAGGGAAAAATGAACATGGAATGGCAGAAGCAATTCTGGGGTGTCAGAGTTAGGCATTCCAGCCCTCCCCCCCGCCCTTTCCTGCCATTGTTTTTCACCCGCCTTCACAAACAAGGAAAAAAAAAAGAAGAAAAAAAAAGAAGAAAAAAAAGGAACAGAATTTTTGAAAACGGCACGGGTGATCTGAAGCTTTCCATTGAAAAACGTCTAATAATCCAGCCTTGTTGTAGTAGGTGGTCATGCACTGTGAGTGGAAAAGTGTATGCATGCGGAAGAATTGATTCAAGTTGTGTTGTGAATGATATGATCAGTGTCAGAGTTGGCTCACTTACTGCTTCACCTGTCCGCGGAATTATCAACCTTCAACACCCTCATTCCTTCCCCTTTTGATCGAGGTAGTGTAAAGGTAGTGCAATCCCGAGGAGGTGGTCGGCGAACTGAAGGGGGGTCGGTCCACCGAGGTGTTTGAGGCTACGAAGGGATCAACATCGGGCTCACACACTTGGCGGCCGCCCTCGGAGGGGGCGGTAGGCTACGTACAGACCGCATACTCACCTCCCTGTTCTCCCTTGTGACAAAACATGGAAAGCCTTCTTTCGATGTACGTGACACTTGCTTTTCAATTTTCCATATGTATCGCCATACATGAATTTCAATGGCTGTAAATTTCCACGGCTGGGATCGATGTCTTTCATCATCGGCTGCAAGTCGAACCCAAACCTTGGAAGTGCGAATTCGATAATGTCAAGGAGAGAGGTGGAAGCCGGGATGGAAGGAGAAGGTGAGTGGATACCCTCCCGGCAAAGTGGGCAGAGTGGATCTCTGTTTGCACTAGTGTGCACTAGTGCAGAACGTCCGTCCAGTGTCCACAGTCGGGTCCGGGCAGTGTGGAAAGAGCTCCGCTGTGGGGTGCGGTCGGTCCTTCCCGGCTGTCAAGGTTCAATGTTCTCAAGATGGGATGAACACTGTGTGCTGCCCCGCGCTCCAGTCCGTCGTCGCAGGGCTCTTTCCTCTCTTTCTCCAGGGCCTTTTTGGCGGCTCTTGCGGTTGTTTCTTTTCAGTGGAGTGAACAGGGTCGGGGAATGCGGCGGCGGGAGCTGGCGAGCTGGGCCACAGAAGATGGCCGCAGAAGGTTTTCAGCGCTTTGGGCTTGATCCTGGCGCGGGGGGTTGCAGTTCACAGCGAGGGGCAATTCTGGAGTGCACGGCCAATATCTTCTTTCCCTTTGCGGTTTCCTTATTGGAACATCCACTCACTTCAGTCTTGTCATGGAACTTGAACGAAAATTTCCATGGTCTCGTTGTCTTGGTTCCAATTCCTTCTTGTTCCCCAGAGGCGGTTTAATAATCAACACCTTCAACCGGAGGGCGCAAACAGAAACAAATACCCGGCGAAGCCTTTCCATCATCGACTGCGCCTCGCTTCCCCCCAGGCCTGTCTACAATCGATTACATTCACGTTGCGGTGTGAATGCTGTCATGAAGCCCCCCCTGACTGGACTCGGAATGAAAGGCTTTCCTAGCTACTTCTACGGGAGCATGCAAAGTCACGGGTAGGGGATACAGGTATGCATGCCGTTGTCCGCTCACTACATTGATACATCAGCTCGGTACGACGTCAAAGCGTGGGAAACGAACGAGTCGAACGAACGAGCCACCCGTGTTGTGCGGGTTCAGGCTCAGCCACTTCCTGCTTTAGCTTCCTTCGCCGGGTGTCTGCCGACACTTTACTGCCAAATCCCGACCCTGTTGATGACAGCACAGACCGATACGGCTGCGAGCCCGCCTGGATGAAAGCCAGAGAACAACGGAGCAAAGGGCCTTTGACCCCTGTGTCCAACGGTTCGAAGATCATGTCTCGACATCTCGTTGAGCGAGCACGAAGCAACGTTCAATTCAGTGTGTAAAATTTGGGGACAGGGTGTGTGCTAGAACAAGGTGTCGTCCCTTTGAAACCCGGTCCGAGGGTGCGCCAGAATGAATATACACATGTGCAACGTGGACACAAGTGTGGCGGGCGAACAAAGAGTTTGCTTTCTCTACTTCATACCTCCCGAGCGCTCTCTCGAGTACCCTTTACGACCCATCTACGTATCCAATCGAGGTGCAAACAATCTCGTTGAAGAGGAGTGCTGCATGCTTGACAATTCCGCGAGGCTACAAATACACCATCCCAAATGTTTACCGGCTGCATGCGCGGCGCCTTGCAAGTGACCTGGCCATGCCATTGATAGTACCCGTTGGCGAGTTCAGGCACATCTTGTCCCATAACTTCCTGTGACTCGACCATCAATAGTCATTGTATCACGTCACACGACAACCCCTTCGACTGTGGAGTATACTGTTGATACGCTACAGTTCGACTATGCGGAACAGGTGCGCAACCAATATGCCGCTGGGTAGCATTTTGGAGCCTTCACTTCCTCGGTCTGCTCCTCCAGCCTCCAATCATCGACTATAATAATGTCTCGCCCTCCCACTCAACACTACATCTCGATCATGCCATGGCTTACAACTGTCATCCAAGCATCAGGCAGCCAGCCCTAAGAGAAGCATGGCGGACAACATATCGTGCACTTGGTGGTTGCTTCAAGTTGAACACTATCCTGCCATCGTTTTTGATATCGCTGTCTAGGCGCATAGCACACAGGCATTCAAGCCGAGCAACACCATAATCAGGCAATTATTTGACAACTGCCTGCATCCATATTCTACTGAACGTGGCTCAATATCACGGATTACCCTTGTTTGCTCCCTGACGATCTTCGCTTGGGGTCGGCAGTTGGACAAATATGGAACATTGAAATTGTTCCATGCTTGCTTCCATTGTGTTCATTTGCTGTTTCTTTTTCTCGGGACGGGTGCCTGTTGGCGATAGTGTGGCTCTCGAGGGGCGTGAATTGTTGGAACCAACAATAGCAAACACCTTCCAGGATGCTACCTCGTTACCACCTTCTGTGCATTTCGGTACATCCCACGTACCGTCGAGGGTGCCATGTGGGTGTACTGCATAACCTATAATCATCACTAATTTATAGTATTACTATCAAGCGCCTTACTTACGCCTCCATCACACTTCTTTGGGTAACAGGCAAGCAACACCAAGTCAGGGGCAGAAGATCGTGCAAGCTGCATCGAGCAAAGTACAGTTGACAGGCGGCAAAGATGGTAGTAAATTCACATGAAAAGTATTCTACTACGATGGCAATTTATTGTGATTCATGATGGGCCGCTTTCCGGATGTAGCGGTTATATTCTCTGGTACTGCTAGAAACCCAGCTCAAGCACACTCCCCCTCCTATAGGATATCACAATGGAGTTTACGCCTTGCAAATATGCCGTTGAATTCTACATTCACAACCCCAAGTTTCCGCTTGGAAATTCAGCTATCTCTTGTTTTCACACGGACGGATTACCTTGACTGCCCGATTTATCGACTCAGGTCGAGCATTGATAGACAGTTTCAAAATCCACCTAAATGGGGCATATGTAACAACGCTATGCTCTCCATATATTAGCCTTGTCACCGCCAATCCTTTTCACATTTTCACTTCTTGGTATCTACATATATAAGAATGCTCCTCATTTCCCCGACGTGCCCTTAGTGTCCGGCCCATTGACACTACCCAGAATAACGGTTACACGGCCACCGCTCAAGTCTTGACATCAGAACTTGGTTGACAAATGAAATCGAAGAAGCTTACGGTGTATTTCGTGAAGCCCACGCCTCGGAGCGCCCGATACAGAGTGGTATTCGGGCGCATCCACTTCGCCTCTGCGTCGCATGGCATGGCTTACCTGGGCTTCTGCAGCTGCACGATTATTCTGTTTACCTTAATTCCGAAGCTATATGCCAGCAATTCTGGACAGAACGCATCAAACCTTTATTGTTCGCCTCGACAGGAGAAAGGGACAGGGGGTGTGCGCAAAGAGCGAAGGTACCTAGTAACACATGTAGCCGCGTCGGTGATAACAGCAGCCGAGTCACTACATTACCCAAGAACGTCGCGAGCACGGTACAGGAAGTGTCAACGGTCATCTAGCTCACAATCACTCAACTCGTCACCATCGCACCCTCCATGTCCTCCTCCAAATTCTTTTGACAGGGAGTTCACAATTGGGAATAGTAATGTCCAGAGCCAAGAAACATGGTCACAGTTCTACTCGGCGGCTAACTGCGATTACGTGCAGGAAAAGCCGTGCTGAACTTCATTTCAAAGGGAATTGAACCAATGAACGTTGATCTCTTACAAGTTGTATGCATCGGTGATCAATAAAGTTGATCGCTTATGTATTCCTGCAATGTGTGTTGCGTGTGCTGAGATGTGCGCAAGTGTGTCTTACCATCACTGCAACTAGGCGCTAACACTGCAACAGGCAAACTTCCCGCACAGCTGTTAGTGACAGGAAAAGATCAACACACCATCGTGAATCCAGGAAATAACTGCGGTTTGTGCTACCGACACAGGTTGCATCAGGGGGATAAACTTACTCCCTTTCAAACATCCTTGTCAGTGATCCTAGCTTACCTACTTTCTGACTGATACCGTGGGCGACCACCGGCTGGAGAATCAAAAAGGCGTGCACGCATTTTCACCATGTCTGTGGCCTGGGTCTTTTCGGCGCCGGTCACAGTTCTCTCTTGTATGTTCTCGGACTTAAGCTGTGGAGAGCACACATACACGCTGCCTAGTCGCAAATATGGGTGATTAACACCGATATACCCATCGCCTATTTTGAGGGTCAATATAAGATGGGACTGCGAAATGGGGTGTTACGGGTGCGGCGCAGTTTTACCCTCCTGTGCCTCTACCAAACTCAGTATTCTTACTGTAACCTAGAGGTAAACATCATGTCGTGCCGTCCACACAGCAAGCAGTGAGTGCACAGTGTCGACTATTTGAATTGGAAGTGCTTCCGCACATCCCCATCCTCCTTTAATGATGATGAAATTTGATCTAGAAAGTCAAAAAGCAAAGCAACATCCATCGGGAAACTGGCTACATTCAAACGATAGGCATCCTGGGTACGCCTTCAGAAATCCTAGTCATCACGAAACGACAAGCCTCAGGTGACTCGTCCTTCATGAAGACCTCCAAGCTCACTTGGGATAGCTACGACCTACCCCGCCTACAAGCTAAGCTCCCCATCTTACATATCCATCTCGGCGGCTATCATCACGAAGTCGAGCTCGTCATGCGACATGTAAATGCGGGGTTTACGATGCTACAACGGCTATCCAACGATTACCCTTCGGTTCCTTTCAATCCACGTTATAGTCATCACAGCGAAGGACGAAACGAACTATAAACCCTTGTTTAGGTAACGAGTCACCTGAGGTCTGCCCTTGGAAACCTCAAAGGATATCACAGCAGCAAAGGATTGTATACCCCCACACTTCTCTCATCTGGGTATCATTTGCTGTGCGAGTGTCCCTGCTACCTAGAATTACCTACCTTACTAAACCTAGATACCCTGCGATGAAGGGAGGTAAATGCAGGCGTGGGGTTTGATTACTAACCATTGACGAAGTCCTCTGCAGATTTGAACCATCTTCTTCAAGTGGAAGGAAGCGGCAGTGCCTGGCTCAGTGCAGTGATCACATACTGTCCCACAAATGCACACGCAACCGCGCCGCGAGCGAACGGTATCCAGGCACACGGAAGATGAGACAGCACGGGGGTAGAACAGACCGGAGGAGGGATTGGACCCTGCGTCCGCTACATACTACCATTGGTGACAGCATATAATCCGGCACGGAATGGAGACATGGATAAGACCCCGGTCTCCAACCTCCGCCTAGTTCCATGTCACGCCGCACGCCTCGAGGCTGCTTCCTCCGTGGTCAATCTCCGTCCCGATAGGCCCTGCCGCCTTCATAACCGATTGACACGCGAACTAGCATGAAAAGAATGAATGTCAAGAAGATTGGCGTCCAAATTCATATAAAGCAAACGGGCAGGATACCTACAGGTAAGATACCTAGTTATCAGTACCTTATGTATGTCTGAAACACGCTGTGCTTGAAACAAGCGGGCTGAGTTGCCGATGATTGCCGGCCTCGCTGTAGGTTCATCGGATCGGCTGGTCTGTTTCGGGCGATCGAATGGTTCAAGTTCAAGACAGGGGCATCAGGAAGGGGGATGGAAGAGAGGGTACGACGGGGCACGACGGGACAGTTAGGGATATATCCTTACAGCCCTTCCTGCCTTGTGTCTTCTATGTCTTTTCTTGTCTGGGACGCTTCAAGATATCTGTACATTCGCATTGCAGTCTGGCGATGGCATTGGAGGATTCCTTGAGATTGGTCGTCCAAGTCTTCTACGCGTCCAGAGGCGAGTACCTGAACTACCTGCGAGGTGTCTTATACAACCCGAACTGCAGTTTGGTGTTCGGCATGAAGCATGCCGCATAGAGGTAACATTCATGGCCGGAACGTCCACGAGATACAAACAGGGTCCAGTCCATGTCGCAAACCACACCTCATCTTGACCGTGCCCTCTCCCCGCAATTTCTACCCGTTAGCAGGTAGGTACTATTCATACTTCTCAGATCTCGGTAACTACTACTCTATAGGTATCCGTTTACCGATTCGGTTTCTGGTTCCGATGAGACTAGATCTTTTGACCTATCTTCCAGTCAGTCGCATGAATGTGGCCTGGGTGGCTGGGTTGGGAATTTGTTTCGGTCCAGTCGGGTCGGGTCAGGTTCAAAGCGGCCAGGTTTAGTTCAAGCCATCATCATGCGTCTGTCCTACTTCTGGACCACATTTCCCAATAAGGCGGCCGGCTTTCAGGTCTCAACTTGGGAGCCTTGAACGAGCTTATTCCAAAGGCGGTGGCATGTTCTGCTTCTGGGACATGTAAGCATGGGAAATGGGGGTGGCTTTTGGAACCTTGCAACTCTAGTGCCGCAAGGATCCGAGATGGATTAATAGTTGCTCTGGGGTCGGGACTGTACTGATGAGTGACGTCGTTGGGGGTGTCGTTAGACCAGAAATACACAACCCGTTGATCGTCCGTTCGGGTCTGATTCTGATGCCTCATAGGAACTTGTCTTCTGGTTCCTGGCTACAAAGTGAGCATCGAATGTTGCGGAGAGAGAGTAAAGGCGTCTGGAGAGGCATCGCGCAGAGAAGGTCCAGTTTGGAATTGTCATTTCTGCCATGAGGTGACATGTAATTTTGCAACTGCCATTCGGATGTCTTTTCCTTGGAGTCTTTCTCTCCAACGACAAACATTCGACCTAAACGACTTTTGAGCACTCACAAGATGTGTGTGTGGCATCAGACCAAGTACAGTATTCCCATCTTGGAATATCCTTGATCGAACATGAGATCTCACCACGTCGATTTTATAGCGTCATGAAAACATGATAAACTAGCGCCTGACGAGATTCCTAGTGCCCTTTGAAATCTACCTAGGTAGGCGATGTCATGCACTGAAATGTGCCATGATCGCATGGATGGATGGCGCATCGCATGGCGCCGCCGGTCGCGCGCGGTTGGCGCGGTACCCTGGGGGTTTGGGACGGGAGCCGTGCCCTGGGAGTCGAGACGAACTCCTTGGAGGTTTGTCCAAACTCCAAACTGTTGGAGACGGCCCCGCGCTGTTGGAGGGGCTAACATCGGACTAGAGGCTGATATACCCCTCATCGATGCTACGGAGGGGTAGGTGAGACAGACATCTGTTAGTGTCATCGATATGCCCCTCTGTGGTCTTTCTCGGTGCAGGTGCCCTATCTTTGGGCCCAGTTAGCGCTAAAATCAAGATCTGATTTAGCACCGCCCCAATTGGGCCCGCTTTGATTTTTGGAGCCGAACTTCCCATCGACATCCAGATCTGGACTCCAGTCCGCGATCCGGCGGTTTCCAAGTTCGAAGATTGATGAGGATGACGATAAAGCCGAATCATACATTTTCAAATAATGCAACGATCTTACCGTTGGGCATTCCCGGGTTGGCAGCTGGTTTGTGCCATGAGGGGAACCCTGACAAAAGTCTATACTAGATGTGATAGATAACACCACGTGAGATCTCGTCTGCCCAAAGGCGATTCGTGATCTTCCTCAGCGGCGCAAAACCCGCAAATGCACATCACCAAAATCGGTTACAACCACAACCAGGGGTGGGGGGGCGTGTGCAGTTGTTTTCGGGATTTTCTTATGAGATAGTGGAATACACTGTATGGAACCCTCAGCTTTCATAACTGTCATGAGGCTTCTCTCTTTGTGTCAACCTCGGAGGGGCATTGGGCTGGAGGTCACTCGGGTCAGGCGTGAGATTGGGTTGGAAAAGCTATGTCATTGTGCTGGTAGTATGTGCACGCCATCATCGGGTCTTGGAGCAAATGCCGAATACCTTGAGAAGAGCGAGGTGCTCGTGAGATGATACCAACGTTCAAATAATAAAGAAGAAAAAGCGATTGATCATATAGAGTCAGGTTGTGTTCTGTAATACCGAAAGATCGGGACAGCATTACGAAGTATTTTATTGTTCGTGCGTAGCGAATTGTCAGCGATGACGAGAGGAAGTCAGATGCTTCGCGAACAGAGCCTTGAGTGATGAAACTGGGTTGGAGAAAACAGAACGAGGGAGAAAATGAAGTAGACAATGGCTTGGAAATAGGACATCAGCAAAAAACATTGGCTTTTTAGCAGATTGTTGGAGGGTAGGCAGTATTGTGCACGAAGGCAAAGGGAGAAAAAGAAAGATGGGAAAAGGGGTGAAGAGGAAGTAAACAAAGTTCAAGGTACCTAAAGGTGGATAAGGCGATAAGAAGAAGGGATGAATAGTTCAAAAGCAAAAATAGAAAAGCTTATTAGCTGCAACTCGTTTCGATCGAGTGACCTCCGGGTTATGAGCCCGGCGCGCTTCCGCTGCGCCATGCAGCTTTCAAGTTGTTGAAAACATTTGATAGATTGTGGGCTCATAAGGTGGATATTGGTGGAGTATAAGGGGTCAGGTCTAAGGCTAGAGGTAGGGCGCAGGTTGGAAACCAAAATAGGAACGCATTGCAAGCTGAGCCTTGACTCACACTATGTAGGCGGTTTGGTAACTCACACAATTCTGTGCCTGTTTACGGTTTGCTATTGTGTCGGTGCCTTTGTTGGGGCTTAACCAGTACGCCTGCGACCGTGGACGACCATGACGCACATGCAGACAGTGGGTCATTTGAGGAAAGTATGACAAGATGTTGTTATGCGCGGAACAGTTTTCTTCATGTTATATTTAATTCAAGCGTTTGTAGCCATTTCTTCTTTCGCCATGTTCTTCAGTTCTGAGGTAGCGAAAATGTACTCATTCATTCACTTGAGATGATATTCTGTGCTGCCTGCTGAATCCTCCTCTTTTTGAGTCTTGCGGGCCGCCTACATGTACGTAACCTTTTATGTTGAGAGCAGTTTACATAGGCCTGTGAGAACCGTGGTGAGCGAATACGTTTCGTTATATGGGGTCGTCGTTCTGGGAAAACAGGCCCATACCATGTTTTTCATACGAATCGTGTTTCATAAAGACGTTGAGCACATTGATATAGTGGCCTTAAAGATGGGTCCGGTGCGCAATTTGAAGTCTCTCAAATTCTCATGTCAGTCTCAAAGTCGTCCCTTCCTACCTAGAGGTACCTTCCCTTCCCAGGCATCCCATTAACAGAAGGAAGCAGCCATCTCTTCCGAGAACATCCAAGGGAATGGATCGATAAAATTAGATGGCCAAGTAGTTCTTCACATATAGGTGTAGATGTAATTCTTCCTTTTCATCCGTGTTTGTGACTTCAGTTCAACTTCATTCGCCACCAACTTTCTGAACCTCCTCTGAAAACAGGTGGCTAGAATTCAACAGGTACTGGACGCCCGACTTCATTGTATGCTCTCCTTCAACTTAGTAACCTTTAGCTTACTTGCCTCAGCCTATGCCTGCGCCTTCCAACTGCCTGACAAACCATATTTATCTCCAGAAAACAGTTTTGATATTCTAGCATGGCTTGTCTGTCAGACTTGGTATATTGCCACTCGCGATTTCCCGCTGCGGAAGGCACGAAGTGCCGCTATGATAGTGGAAAAGTCCATCACTCTTCGACGACTGCGCCAAGGAATAGTGCAATCACAAAAAAAGTATACAGGCAAGACTTTGATGCTGTTTAACTGTCACGACAGCGTTTCTCTTCGATATATATTGTGTTTCGCAACATTCATCTCGTCGTTATCCCTCAGGCTGCTATCGCCTGTCCTTTACTTGCACCTCTAACCCTAACCCGCCAACATGGTTAAGGGGAAGATCTAAGCCATCGCCATATCACTTCCACATCACTTTAGCGTCAACACTCCGAAGATCTGCAAAACGAACTTGGGGCTACTTCCATGTCTTACCTGTTTCCAGTTTTTGTCTAGAACAAGGCTTCCACAGAGTTTGTCATATCTTCCCCGGAGGTCACGGATATGTGGTTCATCCGATCCACACCAACGAGTCAAGGTTCTTGTCTCGTTCATGCGCGAACATGTGGAATTCAGGGTTCTCAACTCCAATAACAAATCTAGCCTCATTTCTTCCGTCTTGTCTTTCCCATCCAATTGTGTGAATGGAAGTGAAGCCCTTTTACCTCCAATTTTTTGCTGCTCACCAGTTGGTTTTGCCCAACCTGCCCGCAAAGTCGACAGCTTGCTCGTCGCTTGCTGCTTGCAAACGATCACGGTGGGGATCTTGAGGTCGGTTGGTTTCCTCCATCACGATTATCTGACCCTCCCAAGACAAGCTGCTTGGGAAGCTGAATCACCTCCACAACTCCTCAATTTCGTTTGACCTTTTCCACCGCCCTTCTCCAGCCATCTCAAGGGAGACGGCGACCCATCACTCAACCACCAACAACAACCGTTGGTGACCCCAAGGTGAGCCAACAGACGACAACACAAAAGACCAGGATGATGGCTGCAGGCGCTCCAGCTCATCCACCCGAGGGGGGAGAGCGCAGACCATCATACCAATATTACAACAACCAGGAGAGCACTCTCCTGCCCGAGGTACCCCTCCTCACCGGCATCGACAACCTTCGGCTCTGGGAAGTAGCCGTCCTCGCCCATCTGCGCCACTATAATTTGGATGACAATAGCGAGGCCCGCGACCCTTCAACACCGCCAAGCGCGCGCGACGGCACCCTCTACCTATCATGGGACCACATGCAGAACAGAATCAAAGTCTACACGATCATCCGTCGCAGCATCTCCGACCTGATGTCGTTTCTCGAGAAAGAGTGTCGGTCAAACCCTTGGATCTCGCTCAATGATCCGACATACGATGCAAAAGGTCTGTACGAGCTTGTCAAGGAAGTGTACAGCCGACCTCCTCCACTCGATCCGCACCAGAGCCAAGACGACCTAATGATTGACCTGCTGATGCTGAAAGCCGTTAACTTCGGCACGCTCTCCGACTATCTGGACAGTTTCTATGCGCTTTGGTCGCGGCTGGATGTTAGTGGCCTCCAGCTCACGGACGATGTCCTCCTTAACTTCTTGATCAGTGGACTTGATGGGCACTACGACGAAGGTTGGACGGAGGACTTGGAGAAGCAGCGGTTGATGAAGAAGATTGATCTTCACGAGGCGTTGAACCTGGTCGGAATGAGGGTCTGCGAGGAGAATATGGTTGTTTTGCCGCCGGTCCCACCCAAGGATGATAAATACTTGAAGGGATCCCCGACTGAGAGCTCAAGTTCGTCGACGATCGAGCAGGAGAACAACATAGAGGTAAATACCTCCATGGACGAGTCGATCAGAGGTTGCTTCGGCCATGAGGATGAGCTCGAAGCAGACATCATGCGGAGACAGGAAGAGATGGCCGCTCATTTCAGAAGCCGAACCCTTCAATGGGCCGTCGAAAATGCCTTTCTCACATCCTGGTCCCTCGAGGACCTAGACCCCTTGTCAACCGAGCACGATATCACCACCGAGAACCGTAGAAGCGATGACGGTAGCCGAAATGTCAGTCCCACCAATAAGAAAGAGCGGAAACGCGGCTACCAACCTCTCTCTGATCTCATGGCCCGGTATATTCCTCTTCCTCTGAGTATCACCAGCAGAGGTAGTAGCCCGAGCACGATTGCGGCCAGGATGGACGCCCTTCGGATCGACGACAAGTCCCAAGTGGAACACAATGACTTCGAACCAAGAGACCTCCCGAGTCCACTTGCCAGCGATCAATCTGCCGCGCGGAAAGAGCGCCGCCGCCGCTTCCTTACCAGATTCACAGGCACGCCGACAAAGTCTTCGCCTGGTCCAGTTCGGGTGATGTCCTACCAAGAGGAGTGGAAGCCCAAGCCTCTGTTCTCGAGTCCGCGAAAGTTCTCGTGGGAGGATGGGGTTAGCAACAGCGAGCACGATTACGAGCCGACAGTGCTACGCAACACGCCCGAGCCGCAGGTGAGGAGGGATTTGCCGGACACTCCTGGCACTGGTGGCTCCGAAAAGCAGCAAAACGAGCAAGACGAGTATCGACTAGAAAAGCGACTTTCGGCCTTTTCGCCGGAGAAAGTGGTACAGAAGGCGGCGACAGCTGTTCGCAACTTTTCGAGGCCGGAGAGGCCGTTGATCAGGACTGCGAGCTTCTGAGCGGAGAAAAGGGACTCGAGAGAATTAGTTGACTGCAGGTGTTCTTGTTCTTCCCACTTACGAAGACATGGACAAGACAGTCGAGAACAGGCCTGGCTCCAGTCTGTCATCACCCACCAGACAAGGCCCTGATCCAGCCTACCAACATCGGCTGCTTTTTCTCTCCCAGTCCCCCCAGCTCACACCAACATTATAGCACTTTGACACATTGCTCGGGTATTCTTGCTCATTGCACAACACAATAATGAAGGTCAACGAAACAAGCCTCTCGCGAACAAGACGAAACCAACCAGATGTTATACCAGGAGGCACACAGCAAACAGCAACAACAGAGACATGAACGCCCAAACTCGAAACTGGGACAGCTAGGTAGCTCACTTCCAAACACTAGCACTCTCCACCCCGTCTCTTTTCCCCTCTTGGTACGTCTCACTCAACCCATTATACAGCCCCTTGACCCTCTCAATCTCCTTTTTCCACTTGTCCGTTTCCTCCGCTGAGAGCGCCGCCTCTTCCAACAACTCGATCAAGCTCCTCCCCACAAAGAACTTGTTCCGTCGATTGTACAACGGCCTGCTTTTCAGCGACTCCTCAGTATCCCCCGGAGCCTTGACCCGAAACACCTCCTCGAGAATCTCAATGTCGTACGGAATCGCAAACAGGTCGCGCGAGTCCTCGTACGTGAACAGGTAGTAGAACTCGTTGAAGCCGGCCCAGGTGATGCCCGAGAGGCAGAGCGAGCAGGGCTCGTGGGTGGCGAAGAAGATGGTGTCTTTGGTGGGGATGCGGTAGCCTTCTTTTTCCTGGTCTTGTTCTGGAAACGAGGCAGGAGGCAAGGTGAAATACTGCTGGATGCAGTTGATTTCACCATGAAGCAAAGGGGATTCGCGCTCGTTGTTGGTAGATACGGTCAGAGGCTTCAAAGAGGAGCGAGAGAGGATGGCAGCGCCGAAGAGCTTGGAGCCGGAGGAGACGCCGGCGCGGGTGAGGGGGATTATGCGCTCTTCAGTCAGACGGAGGATCGTGGAGAGGAGGGTTATGGGGTCTTTGGTGCTGGTCATTGCGCGTGCCTCGAAAGAAGGACTTGAAGTGGTAGATGCCATTTCGAAGGGCTTCGAAGGTTCCTTTGAAAGTTGAGGACCGAAAGGACGAATAGATCACTTGAAGACGGAACCAGTAATTGCTGGAATAATTAGTTAATCATAATGTATGAATTCAACAAAGAAGTGGAAGCTTTGCTTCAGTCCCCTTTATATCATCTCGTGGGGTGTCTGGGAGGTGTAAGTTTTCAGCTCGCGGCGTGAACCGATCCCCGGCTGTCCTGTCTATCGGATGGCGCCGAGATGCCAGAGGCACATGTAAATTTCCAGGGATAAGCGTCTATCACTCCCTTGGCAAGTTACTGCGATTTTGGCAGACCAGCCGCAGACTTGATTTAACAAAACACAACATAAACGTAATGATGATCGGAGGGATTGCGAGTGTCCAGTTGATGTCGTCGTTATCACGGCCCGGACTGCTTATCTTATCAAGGGCCGGGATCGGAATCCTGCCCCAGCACTGTGGAAGGTCGGGTCAGGTCCCTTAACGGCATGAGTGGACCCTAACCCGCTAACTGGTGGTGGGGTTTTTGCGGAGAGTGGCCCGTCGGGCGCCCGTCCCTGCACTGCCGTCAACTCTGCAGTCCGCAGCAGCGCTGGGGCTTCATTGCCGGGAGTTCTCTTGCCGGGACAGGAAATTTCCTTCTAGCTCTGTCTCCCCTGCCTACCCCGTCAACGACTCCAACATCCACGTCGATATCGAATTTCTCGACGACTTGTACGCTTCATCGCGCCATAGCGGACGGACGTCTTCACCATGCACTATATTCGATTTTGTCGACCACCTGTGTTGGAGCAGGGGAGGTCAGGGCTTAAAACACTGAAGCTTGTTCTCACCATCACAACCGACCTGAGCGACAAATTCCTTTGTCCTCATGAGCCAATCCAGCTTTCCATTATCGGAGCCGGCGCTCCAGCAAATCCACAAAATGGTCCGGTGCCCATCAACCTGACGCCAAAGAACCCTCCAACCTGGAGGGCCGGTATGCGTGTCTTGAAGGTCGATGTTCAACTCCCACCACAGCCAATCGAGACGGTCCAAGTCAGGCCAACCAACCGACAATTGGCGGCTCTCATCACCGACGACATCAGTTCTGGCACTGGAGCCGGCTTGATTCTTCCTGTCTTTGCGGATCTCGCACCTGGTCCGACTAGCCACATTTGCTTCCGGAGCTTGCGCTTGCCTGGCGGGACTGCGACACTTCAGGTGGAGGAGGAGATGGGTGAGAGCATGGCCCGTCATGTATGGGATGGCGGCCTCACCACCGCCTCCTTTGTTGCCAGCATGGTCCTTGGTCAAACGGCTGCCAACAGCAGCAGTACCACGGTGTCGTTGCCCATTTTGGCAAACATTCTGCAGCAAAACGACGGACCACTGAACATCATGGAGTTAGGCTGCGGTGTGGGCATCTTGGGCCTTGGTGTTGCGCGCATCTTGGGCGTTTCATCGCAAGCAACGGCAGAGAAATCGACCCTTCTCATGACCGATCTCCCCGACGCGGAAGAGCGGACGCTGGCCAACATTGTCCGCTCGGCAGACCAGACGGCCTGCACCGTGATGTACGAAAACTTGGACTGGAATGACGGAAAGGATGGGATATTTGGGCCCGAGGTGACGTCGCGGGCGTGGGACCTGGTGATTCTCAGCGACTGCACGTATAATGACCTGCTGCCCGAGCTGGTCAAGACTCTTTCCGCTGTCCATGCTCATTCTGCTCAGCATTCCGACCCTTCCAACACCAAGATCTTGCTTTCCACAAAGCCGAGGCATTCTGACGAGAAGGTGTTCTTTGACCTCATGTCAGAAGATGGATGGTCGATACAGGAGGAGGTCAAGCTGCCGCTCCCTGTGCTGAATGACGAGGCGCAGACTGTGGAGGTCTACTTGTTTTCGAAGAGCTAAAAACCGGCTGCTTGCTGTTTGGGCAATACGCCATCACCTTTTCCTGACGGACTTTTGCCATGGCTTCTCCTTTCCATCAGTAGGCGACTTTGTCAAAGAGCATCCGATTCACCCCAGACAAGCGCAGATCCATTGCATACATCTGTGCAAGCCATCTTTGGACGTGTGATTAGTCCGGGGCGGAAAGCATGAAGCAAACGTAACAGATATTTCCAACTGCTTGGCCAAGGAGGTCGCTTCTCACGATGAGCTGGCATCCAGGTGTAGAAGTAGCTGAGGTGCGCTGGTAGTGGGAAGCCCGACACGCATGGCAAAACTGCAGTCAAACGGAACTGGATGACCAATGTCGACCATGCTGTTTACCAATATCTCGAACCTTCTGGGCCTGCCTGTGATGGCAGTTGTGTCTTTGGGAGAAGCATCAAGCACCAACAGGGGAAACGGATCGTCATCATGGTCATCATTGTGGTGTTGGGAGCCAATGATGTCGAGGCCGTTGTGAGAGCTTGTCACCTCTCGAAAAGTGGGCTGATCAGGGGCTGCAAAACAAGAGATGTGCTGAGAAATACCTAATCTCTGATTCGCCAGTACCGTGCGTCCTCTGCGAAAGCCACCAATGAGAAGCAAGGCAGATCTGAATGACCCTGAAGTGCGGTCCGTCTGCCCCAACTGAGCCCATTGCAGCTCCGACAGGGCTTCCTATTTTGGGTGGTCGATGGGCCTTGACACAGCGGAAACCCCACTGTTGCATCCAGAGTATCGTTGTTGTTCAAGCAGTTGCATGTCCATGTTCGTCTGTGACATCAGCCGACTTTAGGATTTCAGATATAAGACTCGCTTCCTCCGTCTGTAGGGAAGTCTTGCACCTCTTGTCATCAAGATCCTCTACACCAACAACAACAATCAGAAGCTCAGCAACGCTCACGCTCATCTTCCACCACTACTCACCAACTTCAATACCACGAGTCAAGGATACCAACAAATTCGGAATACCGATCCGCGCCGTTGCCAAACTACCCAAGCAACTTCCATCATCAAACACCACAACAACAAACATCAACACATACCTCTACTTCCAAACTACCTATTCAAACATGTCTGCTCCTGTTGCGAAGGCCTCTACTTGCTGCGGCAAGAGCGCTGAGTGCATCTGTGGTAAGTCATTCCGCCTTGATGCTCTCGCTCTCAAAGCTCTGGTGCCTAGTCACCAGCGCAGTTTCCCCCTGTGCCCCTGATCTCCACTTGACTCCACGACGCGGCTCCATCACACTCCATCTTTCGGCCCATCGATCTTTGCCCTACCGGGCGGATCCCAACGAAAATCCTTTTTTTTCCATTTTTGCTTGCTTTTTGGGACGGAGAAGAGGCTCCATCTTTTGGCAAAGAGGTCACCCACGCCGCCAGTATCCGGCGCCGGCCCTTTTAATCTTTTGCTTTTCTCCACTGCTCCCACTTCAGGTTCCTGCAACCAAGCCCGTGGGACCCGTTTTTGGATGCCATTTCTTGACTTTGCATTACACTCATCCACCTAAAACACGAACCGCTCTGTTTTTCTTATCTTTATTTTGGATAGTCAACTGACGGGCCACCTACTTCAGCCAAGCAAGCCACTTGCTCTTGCGGCAAGCAGTCTGCTCTGCACTGCACCTGCGACAAGGCCAACTCCGAGAACGCTGTCGAGGGTCCTCGCTGCTCATGCCGTGCTCGCCCTGCCGGACAGTGCACCTGTGATCGTGCCTCGACCGAGAACCAGAAGCCCACGGGCAACGCCTGCGCTTGCGGAACTCGTCCTGCTGGTAAGCACACCTCTTCCCCAGAGATAATGTACACAGAACATTTGTGACTAAACATGCATGTTCTGAATAGACGCATGCACTTGCGAAAAGGCTGCCGATGGAGGCTTCAAGCCGACGGACCTCGAGACCGATTTCACCACCAAGAACTAAACTTCGACGAGAGCGCGCACTACTGGGGACGCTGTAGTCCTGAGGTGATAGAGAGAGATCGGCAGCTCAGCGCAAACTTTTCGTTTCTTTTCAACTATCTTTAGAACCATGATAACAGCACCATCCATATCGGCATTGAGCGGGCCAACAATATCAGGGAACGTGGTGGGACTTGGAGGAGCCGGCATTGTCAGCGGATGGATAAGGGACGGTATGGTCGCTGGCCGCAACGACGACATCCACTGGACCGGCCAGACAATACGGGATAATGTGTCGAGACGCTACACCACTGCAACTATTTCGCCTCCGGTGGTCGACCATGCTCTGGTTGCAGGAGAAGCCGATGAGGAACTGCTCGAGGGGAGTGAGCTGGGTAGTCTAATCCCCGTACTCAGCACCCCCAGCACGTTTCTTCGGCTTGGGATTCCGACCTTGAGCGCCCGGTACTCTCTCTTTCTCGGTTTCTCACAGCTCCTGTGGCAAGCCACTGCTACTTGGAGCATCTGTCACCGCATTAGGGCGATAGCGTGGCTGGCCGCCAAAGCCCCTTTCATCATCCTTGGGGACTTGTGGATCAACGTGTACGCCTCGATGAACTACGATCCATTTGCGAACCGAGGTTTCTCCCATGCTTCTCCAACTGGGGGACTCACCAGGTTTCAAATCTTGTTTTGGAACTGGACAAAATGGCTCAGATGCGATGCGAAGCCGTGGCTGGTGTCAGTGTGGGAGGATTTGAGGGGAATCTTGGTGCAGGGGACATCGTTCTTTAGCCGGAACACCAAAAAGAAGAGGAAGAAGTGGCGGATTCCTGGGCCGACGTTGCAAGGGATCGTGGCAGATACCAAGTCACAGCTCGAGCGCGAAGAGGAGGAAAAGGAATTGGAAAGGCGCAGGAAAGAGCAGGAGACAGCTGCTGACAATGGCAATGGCGGAAGTCGTCGAAAAGGCGGCCGTGGAAACGGAGGTAGAAAGCAAAGGAAATGGTAAATGCACATTTCTGAAAACTGTCTGTTCTCTGTGAAGTGCTCTTGAATGCTGTCCAGTTAGGAACCACTGCACATGTCTCTTTTGCCAGTGATCTGAATTAAATTCATCAGAGACATGCTCGTGATATGCCTGACAATGGCAGTAAAACTTTCGCCGCCATCGTTCGCTTCTGAAGCCTGACGAGGAAGCATGGGGCGGTTCCGCATGGAGCTCGGACCACCGGTTGAAGAAAGTCGAGCTGCCAAGAACCATTGTCAAAACGAGGAATCACCGTGTGGAGGGTCTGAACCACCCACCCAGCAGAGAGGCCGTTTCGAACATGGTTCAAGGGAACACGCAGACCACCAAGCAGCGTCATGTCAGTCCCGTATCTGCAGAAGCAGACAGGGACAGCGGTGTGTGGTACATCCTGGGGTACCTGAGCGACTACCGCAGACTGGGCGAAAATGCCTTTGCCTTTTCGTCTGAACATTGGACGACGACATCATGAATGCCTGCACTGCTATTGTGTGGTTTATTCAAGCGGCTGCAAGTCCATGACCGATGATCAATGGGACAAAGAACGCGTCTCGCACAGAAAGGTCTCTTTGTTGTTGTCCTGCTGGTTGCTACTGCAATGCGTCACTTGGCGGGTAGCGGCAGGGGGGAGGGGGGTCGGTACGGATCCGTTATTGTAACCCGAATTCCAAACAGAATTCGAGCATTCGGTTCGCTGCCAGCGAGCCATTGAACAGTGACGGGAGGTCAAATCGACTGAGTTGAAAAGCTCTGTTTCTGGGTTGACAGTGATGAGGTGAGAGGTGAATGGTGGTGGTACCTTATTGAGAGCCTCACTCTAACTATTGTTCATTGAAGCTTGGGATGGACCCACTTCCCTCACCGCGGCCGACGTCAAAAGGAGAGCGCAGCGTCCCGTCCAGTCGCGTCGATTTTTCTTTGCGACGCAAAGGCCACCACATCCCCCCTGGCCCCCTGGCTCAATCAGAAGTGGCACCAAATTCCTTTTGCTCTCCTGACTCCCGATCTCCGCCATTCCGCTTCCGTTTATTTCCGCACCCCCCCGTCAATAACAATCCCAACCTTTACCCAATTGCGACAGGGTAACCCTCACAACATCAACCCACTCTTGCGCACCTGGACCTCTTTTCGCTATCGCACAAAATTAACAACGCGTCTTTGCAAACAATTCAGCTTGCAACATCCTCGATATCACCAATTGTCCCCATTCCAGCTCTCAGTACTGCTTGGAATCATCCTCGAAAAAGAACCCAACCACCAAAAATCTCCTGACAGACTCACTTCACATCATGCCTCCCAAGAGAGCCGCCGCGACGCAGACCGCGAAGGAGAACGCGCCTGCCGCCAAAACAGCAACCAAGAAGACGAAGACCACTACTACTGTCACCAAGAAGACGACCGCGAAGGTCGCTAAGAAGGACGAGGAGGAGCCCAAGGCCGCGCCCAAAGCCGCCGCCACCAAGAAGACTGCTGCGCCCAAGGCTGCCGCGAAGAAGGCCGCTGCTCCCAAGAAGACTGCTGCTCCCAAGGCTGCCGCGAAGAAGGCTCCTGCGCCCAAAAAGGCTGCTGCCCCCAAGAAGACTGCTGCAGCTAAGAAGGCTGCCGCCGCCAAGGATGATTCTGATAAGGAAAACAGCGTCGCCGGCGCCAAGCGCAAGCGCGAGGAGGACGAGGAGGAAGAGGAGCAAGAGGAGCTTGCCGATGAGAAGCAGGTCAACGGCACTCGCCCCATGATTAAGAGAGCCAAGACCGACGAAGATGAAGCCGCGAAGCCCGCGCCCAAGAAGGCCAAGGCCGCCCCGAAGCCCAAGCCCGAACCCAAGAAGAAGCCTTTGGGCAAGGTGATCAACGAGGCGCCCACCAAAGTGATGGACATCTTTGTCTTTGGTGAAGGCACCTCGGGAGAGCTCGGTCTCGGCAGCCTGAAGTACGACGGAAAGAAGCCCATTGACGTCAAGCGTCCGCGCATTAACCACAACCTTAGCGGCATTGTTCAGGTCGCTTGCGGCGGCATGCACGTCGCTGCGCTCACCAAGGACAACAAGATCCTCACTTGGGGCGTCAACGACCAGGGCGCTCTTGGCCGCGACACGACTTGGGACGGTGGTCTGCGCGACGCCGATGCGGAATCTGACTCCGAGGATGAGGACGACACTGGCCTCAACCCCAAGGAGAGCACGCCTGGCGAGATTGACACCACGGACGTTCCCGAGGGTACCGTCTGGGTTCAGGTCGTTGCCAGCGACAGCGCTACCTTTGCCTTGACCGCTACCGGTCAAGTTTACGGATGGGGTACTTTTAGGGTAAGTTGATTTAATGTCGCGACAGTTCTCATCACACCCGTTGTACCGATACTAACTGATTTCTACAGTCAAACGAAGGCATTCTTGGCTTCACCAGAAATGTGCTGATTCAGAAGACGCCTGCCCTCATCACCCAACTCAGCAAGATCAAGCAGCTCGCCGTCGGCTCCAACCACGTTCTCGCCCTCGACGAGAAGAACAAGGTCTTCGCCTGGGGCGCCGGCCAGCAAGCCCAACTTGCGCGCCGCCTGCTTGAGCGCGACGAAAACGGCGCCCTTTTCCCCGCCAGCATCGGCACGCTTCCCGGACGCGCCAAGGCTGCCAAACTCGCCTGCGGCTCGTACCACTGCTTCATCATCGATACCAAGGGCCGGGTGATTGGCTGGGGTCTTAACAACTACGCGGAACTGGGCATCGAGGCCGAGGCCGGCACCGATGGCGGCTTCATCCTCAAGCCGCAGCTGGTTGATTCGCTCAAGGAGCACAACATTGTCGATATTGCCGGTGGCGAGCACCACTCGCTCGCGACCAACGACAAGGGCGAGCTGCTGACGTGGGGCCGCATCGATGGGCACCAAGTCGGCCACCCGTCGGGGTCGTTCACTGAGGAGAACACCATCTTCGACGAGAAGGACAAGCCCAGAATCCTGGTCCAGCCCGCCGTCGTGCCAGATATTGAGGGCAAGATTGTCCATGTGGCCGCCGGCACCGATCACAGCTTCGCCATCACCGAGGACGGCAAAGTCTACTCGTGGGGCTTCTCGGCCAACTACCAGACCGGCCAGGGAACAACAGACGATATCGAGACGCCCACGCTGATTGACAACTCGGCGATTCGCGATCGCAAGATCATCTTTGCTGGCGCTGGTGGTCAGTACTCTATTCTTGGCGCTGAGCCCAAGGAATAAGGAAAGAAAGAGACAAGGACGACGCCAGACAGACGATGAATACGTGAACGAATGGGTTGAGTTGGGAAGTGTAAGAAAACACCAAACAAAGAGAGCGAAAAGCTTGAAAGAGGTCGGGAGAAAGAAACGACGTTTTGTTTTGCTGAGCAACAATGGTCCCAGTCACGGACAGAATATTTTGTTTCAACTTTTTCACAAATGTTCAGTTTCACTGGTCACTGGCTTTGGCACTGGCCTTGGATCAAGGTCTTCTGGTCTGGTCACAAACTCATCAAAAAGCAAGCGGTCCGGAGCAATTTGTTTGTCGTTGTTGGGTTTGCCTATGTGGCAAGGAGAGATTAGGTTGTGTGTTGGTGTTGCTATTATAAACTGCTCAAGGGCGTTCCAGTGAGGGAGGGAGGGAGGGTTGGGGCGCTCGGCAGGCTGGTGTTTTTTGTTTCCAACATTTTTTGAACTGTTATTTTTTTTTGCGTGGTACGAGTTTTTCATAGGCCTCTTGCTAGCAGCTGTCATTTTCCGTGCTACAACCAGATTTATCATGACAGAGGGGAGTTTCGAGAGCTCTTTTTATTCCAACGGATGAACGGAATATAGTGAAATGGAATGGATCTTGGATCTAATAGATATTATGATGATCAAACTCTTTTGCATTACGTTCAGTTTCATGTCCACTATGCTTTTTCATCCACCCCAGCCAAAAAAGCAAAAGGCAAAAGGTGCATTGTTAGTGATTTGATTTCTTTTGTATATTTGATACCCAGTAGTAGGCACACTGGACACCATTTCAGCCAATCAACCAACCGACCCAACCCAACCCAAGCATACATACATATATAACCCCATCATTACCCAAGTAACATCTACGACCCCCTATCCCACTAACCCCCCCCATTCATTACCAACTTTTTGTCCACCCTCCCTTACACACACAGACTACACACACAACCTCATCACAATGAAGAAGCCGTTCCAACCTTGGCAAACGACCCACTCCCCTTGCTGCTAAACACGCTCATGATGCCAAACCCCACATAAAACAGCGCAAGCGGGTACGCCACCAGCGCCCGCATGCTCCGCATCCTCGACACGGCGCAAAAGATGCCGCTAGCCGAGTAGGTCGACCACAAGATGGCCGCGCTCGTCAGGACGATGCCGAGGGGTGTATCCATGGGCATCACGATCCCGACCAGACTGGTGGCCACGAGCGGGAGCAGGCAGTACCCCAACACCGAGGCGGAGCGGGCAAAGGTCAAAGTGGAGCGACCGGCGCTGTGGTCGTGGTCGGCGGCGGACATGGAGGCGGACGAGATGGAGGTTGCGGACGGGCCTGGGTAGGACGAGTAGGCTTGTGCTGGGGCGCCAGGGCCAGCCGGGCCGGAGGCAGAGGCGGAGGAGGAGGGAACACCGGCCGAGGGAGCCATTAGCGAGAGGATGACGTGCAGGCTGATGGAACCGAAGAGGGCGAGGCCGTAGATGTAGCCGAAATGGACGCGGCCGGATAGGAGGAGGAAGGTGCCCATGAGAAAGAAGAAGAGGACGGGGCCGGCCATGTCGGAGTCGTCCATTAGGTGTTGGTCGATGCGGCCGAAGGGGTTGAGGACTGCTAGGGTCTGTTTTTGATTTGGGGGACTTTAGTTAGTATGCCGTCCTTCCTAGAGAGCTGGAGGTGAAGAGAGAGAGGAAGAAAGAAGATAAGCAAAACAACTTACCTTTGATCGAATATGTCCAAAGTTAACGCCCAGCTCCTCCAGCAGAGGAGGCTCTCCCTCGTACCCTTCCGTCGAAAAGGCCGCCAGCCATCCGGTCCTCAGTCCGCCCTGCTCGCCCATGCGACCCGAAACGCCGCCAGCCGCGCTGCTACCGCCAAAGCCCGAGGAGAAGCCACCGGTTCCTACGCCATAGCCACCAGACGACGAGGGCCCGCCGTAGCCGTATGCTGCTTGTGAAGGTGTTGCGTGGCCGGACACGGGCTGTGTGTATGAGGAGGGGTAGAACTGGAGGTTCTGGGCGTTGGAAGGGGCGTAGCCCTGGTTTGGCGGTGCGCCGTAGTATTGCGACATGGTTGGTGATGTAATCGGCGTGGTCCGCTCTCGTATGTGAGGGAGTGTTGTGGTGGTTGAAAAGTTGTCGTCGTTCTTCCCCGATCGTCAACAAGGGGGGATTGTGAATTCACAGGGGCTGATGTTACCGAGTATGTAGGTACCAGCTGACGTAGGCGCAAACTGTCAATAATAGCTGCACTTGAGCGCCCGTCGTTTCTAATGCGCGTTCGTGGGGTGTGAGAACAGCGTCGGAAATCGATGATGGAGATTCAATTCGGTGGAGAAAGTCGGAAATCAACGAGCGTGAGTGTTGACAGGAAAAAGGCCACGGCAAAGTCGAAGAGTCGTGATGATGTTGCGTTGCGCTTCCTTTTCAGATGTCAATTCGTGTCAAAGTCGTGGTGGAAGTGGAAGCTTCCCTCTTGAAACGGTTGGCGGCCAGCTGCTCGGGCCACTTGTGCTTACATACCTAGGTAGGTTCAGTGTTTACTGCAGCGTTCAAACACTGTGGTTCAGTGGTCCAGGCCCCTGTGAGTGGGGGCTTCTGTGGTGGGTTGGTGCCTCAGGCGTCATCCCGCCCGTCCAGAGGCACGGCAGTGTCACCTCACAGTCGTCACACCCGACCCGTTGCAGCGTGCAGCAAGCAGCCCATGTCATTGACAACGGAACAGGTCAGCACAGGACTGGGGCAGGCAACAGGTACGTACCTCTACTGCCTGGACAGGCTGCCGGAAGGATGCCAAGACCCTGCCGAAGAATTTCCGGCAATCGGCGGTCCGGCCCATCTCTTGTCGGCTCAATTTTTTGAAGTTGGCGGCGCCGTCGTTATCGACGGGACCTGGACGGTTCGTTATCCATCGATTGATCTCCATCTCCATTCGTGTTACGGCATCCGACAACTTCCCCCCCAAAGTACCTCTGCATCCGCGACGCAGACACCCATCTGCCAACCCAGTCCATTGCTAGCCACTTCGGCGGCCAGCTCCATATAGTCATAATGGTATGCTTATTATTTTTTCCTTGTTGTTGAACAAAAGTTGCGCCACATTGTCTGCTTGGTTGTTTGGTTGGTTTGTTGCTATGCACAACCGTCTATTCCCGAGTTCCCGGACTTGACTGCCTTTCACATACTTAGTAAACACAAGTTAACTAACAAAACCTTTTTTCCAACCTCTCTAGGCCTACCGTCTCATCACCCAAGTGGTCGTCGTCGGCTCGCGCGTGCTCGGCCGCGCCTTCGCCGAGGCCTACAAGCAAGCGGCCGCCTCCTCGCAGTACCAGCGCGCGCAGCAAAAGAACGGTAACGCTGCTACCGGACGCGCCAGCCTGACCAGCGGCATGACCCTCGACGAGGCGTGCAAGATTCTCAATGTCAACAAGCCTGCGGACGGCACAGCGGCCAACATGGAGGAGGTGATGGAGCGGTTCAAGCGCCTGTTTGACGCCAACGACCCGGAGAAGGGCGGCTCCTTCTACCTGCAGAGCAAGGTCGTGCGGGCGCGCGAGCGCCTCGAGGCTGAGATTAAGCCCAAGATGGAGGAGAAGCAGGCCGAGGAGGAGGTCAAAGAAGGGTGGAACCCCAAGATCTACAAGGATCGGTGATCGTCACGCGGCATGACTGAACAGACACGTCTCGAGAACTGGAGATGAGAAATCTTTCCAGGAAGGACGGCGGCGGCGGCGGTGGAGTTGGTGGTGGTAGCGGCGGCTTGGTGGTGTCGGGGATGGGGACGCTGCACATATTCGGCACGCACATGCACACACGCAGCGGAAGTTGATGGAAGGGGGAGCTACGGCTGACTGCTACTGCGGTCAAATCGATTGTTGCATTCCCCCGTTTTTACACGATGATACGACTTGGCGACGGAGAGAACGAAACGACCAGCACACGATAACAATGCTTTTTCTTCTTCTCCCTTCCATCGTCCTCCGTTCCGGGCCAGTGCCGCCTTGACATACGTTCGTTGGATACCGGCGGTTGGCAGTCAAGGGGTGACTAGGAATGCCACCGTCCGCCCGACCACGGCCAAAGATCACCGCCCATTCTCCAGTCCCGACTTGTACAAAAAACACACAGACATAAAAACAAAAACTCTTCACTCGACTTCGGCAGGCCTGGCGTTCGCGGTTAGGAAGGACATATACAGGATTCGGCAAAAGACAAGGGATAGCGGTTTGCCGGATGGATGGATGGTTGTTGTTTCTGCATATTCATAGCGAGAGAGAAATGGCAGGGGTCATTTGGCCCCTACCACGTGTAATTCTATCACTTCTGTACAAAATCAAAACATGAGTGGACGAGGTATTGGCGTGAGTCTTTATGTTGTATCTCGCTATGAGTTCATGAAAGCACTGGTAGCTACACCAGGTACCTCTAGGTAGGTAACTTTGACTATGTACTCTCGTCATGGCTTTACATGTTGGAAAGGCTGCACTCTATTTGTATCTCTTATGACAATAGTGGTACCAACGGTATCCAGTGTCTACATCTGCAACTGCAACGCTTGTTGTATCATAACGCTCATGTGCCATCTACTCTAACCTCATATACCATGTTTCGCTGTTCTTTTCTGAAATGAATTCCTCGAAAAATGCCAACCAAATTCTAAAGAGAATGCAAACCTGGCTGTGATGGTACCAAACTCTGACAACTTGTTCCATCGGCTCAAAATGATTTCCGAGCAAAGAGACTTGCGCTGACTGCAGCAAGGTACCAAGAAGTTCAGGCATGATCACCCATACCACCAGTATCCCGGGTGTGGGACACGGCTCGTTCTGCCCGGCGAAGTCACCACGATGGCTGGGATCAACTGGGCTGGTTTCATGTCGGGAGTGATTCTCGCCTTCTTGGGAGTCGTTGCCGGAGTCTCAGGAAGCTCAGTAACAGTCACGGTTACCTCAGGTGAATATGGTCTCTTGAAGGGCCGAGACTGAACCGATAGAGGCCCATGAAATGTCTCAGCGGAAGGAGACATCTCAAATACCCCATTGCTGTGACCGGGAGGTTGGGCGAACTTGGGAACCGAAACAGAAATAGGAATGTCAGTGATTTTCTGCTAGACCTTCCTCTTGATCAGTCCCTTCCAGTAGTCGAACCCGTTCTCGTCGCTCTGCAACTGGAACATTGTACCCGTTCCCTTCCACGAGTTCAGTTCGATGCCGTCCTCCATGACCTCCTCGGCCACCAGAAGGCCTTGGTCCTTGGTGATACCCAGTACGCGGGCCTTCACGCCGTCTTCATCTTCAAGGGTGACGATCTGGTTGGTATGCAGCCAATGCTTGTAGTACAAGGCTTCCACCTCGTCCGAGAAGCCCTTCCGCAGGAAGTGGTCGTAGAGGATCTCGAGGCAGATGACAATTCTGGCCACCAGGCGTTCTATGTTGAACGGCGGTGGAGATGGCTTGTCGCCTTCTAGCATGCTAGCAGTCCACTTAAGAAGTGCATCGAGACTGGTCGTGGGTTGGGCGTTGTTCGTGTTGAGTCCGATGCCGAGGACAACCTGATAATTCGGAGCGCTGTAAGAACAGTTGGCGAGGATACCGCCAACTTTGACGTAGGCTGGCTCGTTGGGCTTGCTCGGGTCTCGAACGTAGATGTCGTTCGGCCACTTGATCTTGACGTCCAACTTTTGGTAAATGTCATCCTCGTGGTCGTATCCCTTGATGGCCTCGACGATAGCAATTGCCGCCAGATAATTGAAGAAGCCTAACGGGCGTGAAGCAATTACATTCGCTGAGTGGTTGATGACCGTTGACATTATCAAGCAGCCGGCGGGGGAGACCCAGACGTTGTTGCCCCGGCCACGGCCTGCCACCTGGCGAGTGGCGGTAAAGGTGAAGCCGGACTCTAGTTTGGAAAGAAGCTGGGGGTTGCTGCAGCACGATATCAGTGTCTGGTTATGTGTACAGAAGTGTGCCTCCTCTTACCTTGAGAGCAAAGTATTAGTACTCGTGACAGTGTCCCCATACATCAAGTGGTTGCCCCAGCTTAGGGTCGGACACCATGCGCCATGTGTCCCCAATGCTTGCTTCCATGTACTGAACCCACGGCTGGATTCAAGCGTTCTAAATTCTTCCAAGCTAGCGTAGTAAATGTCGTGGTCAAACTCTGTGCCTGACTCGTCGTCCCCTTGGCCTGCTACCTTAGAGCCAACATTGAGTCGCCAAGTAATTTTGTCAGACTTTCGTGGTTCGTAGTTGGTTGAACATGAGCCGTCAGTAGTCCACTCGAGATGGAACATATCCGATCCGTACTTATCCTCGAGCCAGATGCTCCCATCAGTTATGACCGCATAGCTTCGCCCCGTGAGGCGGTTTAGGAGGGACTCAAGGTGCCCTCCCTGGCAGTAGATGTTCAACATGGTCGTTAGTCGGGGAATATCATCCCATGCAGCCTTGGGAGAGAGTGACAGCCCCATCTTGCTGAGACATGCCGCAAGGAATTCCAGTCGTGCACTTTCGTCCGCCGTCACCTCCTCTACAAGCTTGTCGTAACCCGGGATGTCAGGCTGCGATTTCAAAGAGGTGCCAGAGAATCTGAGCTTGTGTCAGCAGAAAACCCCCAAGGTAGTTCAAAATTAAAGTTCGCGGCTTACTCTGGGTGTGGTCCTGTGAGTATGGCTTTACCCTGACCAACCTTGCAAAATACCACAGCAGCCTGTGTCTTACCAGACGGGAAATCGATACGGTCTGCATATTCGGCAAGGATTTCGACCCCGTCGGATTCCATCGCCTCGGCATTGAGGAAGACTCCGCCTCCATTGTAGTACGATTTGAAGACATCAGGCGGCGCTTGGCCACCAGTGAAGGCTTCCTTTCTCACAGAAAGTTTGGCAGCCTTGGCGCCCATTTCACAGTGGTATTGGAATCCCTTAAAGGCAGGACCACCGCAAGTGCCCGGGAAGAAAGCCAGCTCTCTCGGGCCCTTGACATCCTGGCTTGGGTCATCGAGCTGAAACCAACACTGGCCGCTGCCATAGTAGCCTCCGGCGCAGAAGCCCAAGTAAGCTCCTCCGTTGCGGACGTAGTCGGCAATGACGCGGTTGCCGGGGCCGTTGAGGTCGCGACAGAAGGGGAGGTCGGCGCCACCAGGAAAAACCAACAGAGCACAAGTTGACTGCCAGGGTTCGGTCTTGAGAGTCGATGCTGTTATGTGGGAAACAGCATATTTGGATCCCACGAGACGCTTCAGGGACTGGGTGCATTGGCGGAGACATTCGGGGGTTACTCCCGCTCCTGTATAAGCCGTTAGTCAACAGCGTCATGGAATCTCAGTTGAGTGTCAGAAGACGGGCGATCTCACCTGCGTAGATCAGGACATTGAGTACCCGCTGGTCAGTTTTCAGGCGGGTAGCCATGATTGCCGTGAAGACAAGAGAAATTCGAGTCTTTAGGTAGTAAGTTTTGTCGCGCTTCTTGTGTTGAAAAAGGTGTGAGATGAAGATTGAGGGACCCCGTCTGTAGGAGATACCGTCGTGGGTACATACGTTGTTGGGGTTCCTGTTGTGCTAGCTGTTAGTGGATTGTTTCAGGGCTACTTGCGCCCTTTTCCGGCACTGTCACCGTGCCTTCAGTTCACAACAATCTAAACACAACCTAAACTGGAAGGCACTCGTACCAGCAAAGACTCAGGAACAGCCGATACCTCTCTACTGCGCCAACCCGAGAAAACGAGACTCAACTGGAGGAGAAGGAGAAAGGAAGCGGTTGAAAATGGCCAGCAACGACAAAGTGCCCGATCAAAGACCGTCTGCGAGTGCTGCTGCTACTGCCGGCCAGCAAGATGACGAGCCAGATGAATGGTAAGAGCCCGATTTATATGAGGTGGTTTCTGCCGCCCGGTGCCCCCCCCCCCAACACTCAACAAAATAACGAGCAATGGCCGCGGAGTCCGGACGAAAGGCATCACCTGCAGACACTACTTATGCCTTAGCTGTTCCTTCCTTCCCCTTCCTATCCGGCTCCTTTTGGAGGTACCGTTCCTCTGCAGGTCCGGACCGTTCCTTTACTGTTTTGTGGGGTAAGCTTGCTGACATTGACTGCCACGGGCGTTACAGGGACAAGCGGATCTTCAGCACTGGGTGCTCCGGTAAGACCTCCTGCCACACCAGCGAGATTGTTCACTTGTTTCTGGGAGTGAAGTTCACTGTTCTCTAACTAACCTCCACTTGTCCTTCGCACACCACAGACGAGAATGCCAGGTTGACCGATTGTTACTATGAGAAGAAGGATTGGAGGTTGTGCAAGAGCGAGGCAAGTGAGAATCTTGGATTTGGAAAATGTCAAAAGGCACCACTCATCGCTAATACGTGCCCGGATCTTGAACACAACAGATGGAGAGATTCAGGCAGTGCTGGAAGCTCCAGGGCAACGATAGGCGTACGGACACCAAGGATGTATGATCAGGTTATTCCTTAGGTACCTACCCAAGTAAAAACCGAAATCAGAACTCTCCTCTCAGAAAATTACAGTTTTCAAGTTGATGTCGAGTCATCACTGTGTCTGGAAGGGGCTGTCGTGAGAACTTGCCTGTAGGGTACCTACTTGAGGATAGAAATCGACATCACTACAGTAACATTTGACTCAATTGGCCCAAGCTCCCTCCTCGGGAACAGAAACCGACTGGGTCTTGACTTGGGTGGAAATCTCCGCGTTTACTCGCCTCAGTGCCAAGCCCTGCTGCATGGGTCGTCCTTACGTCGTGCCTGCTTTTGCGCCCCGCCGTCTACAGTAGATACCTCTGCTTCTGCAAATAATCCCGGCAGCCCGAAATTTTTGCAAAAGGGGGGGTTTTGCAAAAGAGGGTAACCCCATATTAAAAATATTAAAATTCTATATATTTTTACTACTTTCTACATTACAACATCCCCTCAATCGTAACTTACGTTTTTCATAAATTTCTCCATCCTTTAACTCGCTATTTCATCCTCCTTAATTATTATACTTTATTAAATTCAAAGCAGTCCTTTTCGAGAGCCCACTCTAGTATATCGCCAATGTACTACACTACCTCCTTGCTTAAAATTGTAACTAGAAGCTTGAAGTTACAGTCATTCTCCTCCTCTTCTACCGTCTTTGTAACGGGTCTGCCAGAGTATTGCACAGCGAGCAGTCGTGTAATGGTTGAAATGCTATATTTAACAAAGAGAGTAAAAGGAAGACTGCACTAGAAGGGTGCAGTCTGGAGAAGGTTTTGTGCAGGGTGCTAAGACTGTACGGGCTAGGTAAATATGTAGATCCGACCAATTAGAAGGTTCGCATCTCTATTAATACGGGCCGGTCCCGGCTTAGTAGACTTAGTAAAGCTGAGTCTTTAATCCAGAGCGCTAGCCCTATAACAGTCTTATTATTACTATTTTCTACTTACTAATCTATAATAATAGATTTAAGTACTTCCTCTACTATTTTTAGCTCTATAAGTACTTCATTCTTATTATTGGAGTTAAGAAAGTTAAATAGAGTTATACAATTTCGTATAGGGACAAAATTATTAATTCGCTCAAAGAGGGTATTTATATTTATTAGCAAGTCCTCAATAACTCCAATTAGTTCTTAACTATTATCGACAATAGTAGATTTAACCCAATAGTTTCAAATAATATTAGTCTTGACTTCTAAGAACCAGATTTGTAATGCCCATTTCAGAGCAATCCTCAAATTTATTTCAAATATATAATTCTTGGCAGTAGAAGTTTCTATAAATTAATAATATATTTAATATAGAAAGGAATAATGATGGTAAGCTTTAAATATATTAATAATACCCTAATCCATTAGTTAATACAATAGAATAACGTTAGATAGTAGGAATCTAACAATAATATTAGAAGGAGGGGGCGTTAACTTAATACTAAACTAGTAAGTAGAAAAATTATTAAAAAATAAAAAAATTTATTATCCGGGTTTTCTATAGTTAATATACATATAAAAAGACCGGAGTTACTCTTCTATAAATTTTCTAATTATCTACACCTTATTGTTGCTTCACTAAACAATTCGTATAGTAATAAAATTAAACCCACATAAAATATAAGGTTTTTTAAATTTACCGATAGCCTAAATATTAAAGAATTTATTATTAGTATTGCTAATTGTAAAGGTAAGTAAAATTTATAATTTGTTTTTCTTTATATTAGGGCGCATTTTTAAAGCGAAGTAATAAGATATAGTCTGCTACTAGTATAACCCCATCTCATCTATATTATACCAATTACCTTTAGGAATAATAATAATAAGAGTTTATATTTCCTTTATTATTTAACTTATCTTATTATTATCTTTAAGTGCTTTAATTACTTCACTATAGAAGGCACACTCGCAAATATAATACTACTCTCTAAAAAGGCTATACTACTTCTTTCCAAAAGAGGGGCATATATTTTCATTAGTAGGTTCGTTATTGTAGGCTTTAGGGTACCTTAACCAAATCTCGCATGCTTTCTCCTATAAAAATTCAATAAAAATACCTATATCTTGTAATTCTAAACCCTTCTACTAACAGAAGAATAAAGTCTCAAAAACTAGCCACTTCCTAACTCTCACGCATAATACTCGGAATTGTGTAGAAGGCTCATTGGTTTAAATAAGTAAAGTAAAGTTCTTCTTTTTATCAAAGTATCGAGAAATAGAGTAAAGAAAGATATTAACACTCCATTTTACTTAAATCTAGTAGGCAGTATAGGTAAGAGATGGGCGAGATTTGTAGCGGTTAGCCTACTCTTATAATTATAAATATTAGTCCTAATTTAGGGAGGATTATTTATACTTAGGTATAGCGCTAAAAATTATTTCATTAGAAATAAAATTACTAATAAAAATATATAGAGAGTAAGTCTCTTATAAACAAAGTAGGCAAAATAGTAGGCGGGCAGACGAAGGTTGGGTAAAAGAGTATTGGGCAGGTAGTTAAATGTGGGTAATAAAGTTATAAAATTAGGGTATTTTGAGTATAAATTAGGGTATTAGAGTACTAGCTAGGCAATTGGGTACTGAAATCTAGAAAATTCTAGACCCTAACCCTAAAATTGACGGACCGTCTACAGCTGTCAGAGGCCCACATTGACCAATTAGCACCCCCCTTTTTGCAAATCTGGGCCGTCACGGTTGCAAATAGCAGTTAGCAATAATCTACACCAGAGGGAATGCGGGCAACCAGATTCTATAGCAAAAGGGGGGGTTTTTGCAAAAGGAGGGGGTTGCAAAAGGAGGGGGTTGCAAAAGCAGGGGTATCTACTGTACTCGTCCACCATTTTCTGCAAGTCGCATTCACTTCAGTTTGTTTACACATACAATTCCATTCCCTTCAGTTTTCTCTTCCATTCTCGGAACAAACCACCGAATCAACAACAACAAAAAAAATCATCCACCACCGCGCACTCGAACTATAACACATCTACCTCGCTTGCCTCGCCTTCGAAACATCTGCGTTAAACAATAACCACAACAAACTTAGAGATGCGCTCTCAGGCTCTCCAGGCCGCCTGCCGGCCTCTGCGCTCGCCCTCTTCCACCCTCCAGACTCTCGCCGCCTTCCAGTCACGGCCCATCACAACCTCGAGACCCAAATCCGCAACCGGCACATACACTCCCAAGTCATACACTCCCTCCAACAACGCCAGGAAGCCCGTTGCATCCTCGTCCACATCCAAGCCCGCCGGCATCAGCACTCCCTCCGCAAAGCCTTATTCCCCTGCGCAACAGCAGCAGGCTTCCGCCACTGATATCGAAGAAACTCCCATGCCCGTAGTCCTCGACCCACAGGCCGCTCAAGTCCCTGGCGCTACCCTCGAGGATGTCGACCCCGAGCTTGCGGCGCAAATTCCCATTCCCAGCAGCAACAACGCCAGCAACAACGGCACTAAGAAGGGCGCCTTCACTGCTGCCTTGACAGGCAACGGTGCTAACAGCAACGCTAACGGAAACGGCGCGGCCCAGAAGACGATTGACTGGTCCTCGTCCTACCACGGCTTGTCGACGGAGGCTTTCAGCCCCGAGGTCGCCAAGATCCTGATGCAGCCGCTTGATCCGCTGGATGTTGAGGTCAAGCCGGATGGAATCATTTACCTGCCGGAGATCAAGTACCGCCGAATTCTGAACCAAGCGTTTGGACCCGGAGGATGGGGACTGGCGCCGAGGGGGGAGTTGGTGGTGGGGGAGAAGGTGGTGACGAGAGAGTATGCTTTGATTGTTGGTGGTCGGTGAGTTTCATCCCCTTTTTCTTCATTTCTCTACTTTATAATGGAGTGGTCAAGCTAATAGACTCTTCAAAAGCTTCGTCGCCCAAGCCCGTGGAGAATGCCAGTACTTCTCCGAGGAGACAATACCGACGGCCGGAGAGGGTTGCAAGTCTAATGCTTTGCTGCGGTGCTGTAAGGACTTGGGCATTGCGTCAGAGTTGTGGGATCCGCGCTTCATTCGCGAGTTCAAGAAGAAGTACGCTCATGAGATCTGGGTCGAGCATGTGGTCAACAAGAAGCGCAGGCAGGTGTGGACCCGCAAGGACGCGGATCCTTGGTATCCTTACCAGGCTGTCAAGAAATAAGCGGCTCGAGATGACGGGTGAGAAAGGAGAGGTCGGGAGCTTGGATTGGCATGGCCTCTTTTTTTCTTGACGAACCAGGGAAGGGAGTGTTCAGAAAGGGATAGATGGTTGAACGGACAGTGGGCGATGTTGGACATTCACTCACTCGAGGCACCGCCCTATTTGAGAGCTGTGGACGGCTGATTGTCTTTCACGGACTTTGTTAGAGTACAGAACTAAATACTTTTCACGACGTTGCATTGCTGGTTCGGGAAAAAGATAACATGCTGGGGAAAGCATGGCGGGGCATGGATCACACTGTACAATACGTTCAAGGAGTTACTGGTAGCACATGAATCTCATCTTTGGGCAAGAGTCCCACCCATTCAGCAGCCGTCCAGGGCTGACAAAAAGTGACGAGGAACAAGCTGACTGGATATTTTTACACAACGAAAAAGAACAATGTACCAAAATCATCAAATCGACCACCCCAAGAACGCCAATTTTCAAACCAAGCCATCCGATTTCGACCATCTCGAGCTTCAACTCAGTCGCAACGCGTTACACTCACTGGCAACCATCACCATTCTTACAGCACGAAGACATAGAACCGCCAGCACCATTACCCGCCCCACTAACCCCCTTACCATCCACTTCCTTCGGCACCTCAAAAGCCAACTTGCTCAACTTATCCGCCGCATCGTACACGCCCTGGCCTTTCGCCAGCAGCTGGCTCGGCGTGCTCGCATAGCTGGGGGGCACATCCAGCACCGGGTTTCGGGCAAAGAAGTTACGCGGGCGCAGCAGCAGGGTCATGGGCTCGACCGGCATGACAGGAAAATCCTCGGGCGTGGGGAAGTGGGTGACGCCAAAGGTGTGCCAAACAACGACGTTGGTGTTGTCGATGGACTCGGTACCGTCGCCGATCCACTCGGGAAGACCGCGCGAGGGCTCGCCTGAGGTTTGGGGGACGTGTCGGCCAGCAGGCCAGAGTTGGTCGTCTCGGTCTATGGTAGCAGGGAGATTTGTCAGTGATGTGGGTCTTTATAAGTTAAAAGGGGGAAAAGGGGTGTTTTAAGGGCTTACACTTGGTAACATGGACCGAATGGCGAGCAAAAGCAGCACGCTTCCACACCAGCGAACCCTCCTTGGGCAGCAAGGTAGGCACCTCGCGGCTTACGAGTTTGTAGCTCACCGGCTTCTTGCTGTACGGGTTCAGTTTGTTGGGGTTGCAGATCTCCCAGGTGCGCGAGGTTTGGGCGATGTAGTCGGTCTTGCCTTCGCCCGTGGTGGCCAGCTTGGCGCGCTTGCTGTAAAAGGCGTTACCATAAAAGTTCTCCTTGCTGCCGACGGGAGCCTCTCCCGGGACCGCATCCGTGACATACACGGAGTTGTTGGGCCCGTCGACGTTGGCGTCGATGCGCAGACAAAACAAGTGCTGGTGGTTGTGTGCGTTTACCCCGGTATAGACCTGCGTGCCCCAACCGTGCGTGTCCTCGTCGGGCTCCATGATGTACGTGTTGAGGATGCCTGTCAGCTTGATTTCGGGCTGGATGGTGCCGTCCTGGTGGAAGATCCAGGCCACCACGTACTCGTAGTTGGCGGCCGTGAAGATCTGTTGGATGATGAGCTTGCGGCCGCGCGTCACAATGACGGAGTCGTCGCGGAAGTCGGTGTGCTTGAACAAGATGCCGGAGTCCTCCTCGTGGATGCAGATGGCATTCTTGATCTTCCGAATGCCGCCGACGCGCGTGGGGAACTCGGCGTCGAGGTAGTGAATGGAGCCCTTGCAGTCGCAACCGAGGGAAAGGCTGTTGGTCAGGTAGCCGGCGCCGTACTCGCCCAGGTCGAAAGCGTGCTTGCGATGGTGAGGGTGTTCGGGGTTTCCGCTGTTTGTCGGGTTAGTATCCCTCATGTCTGAATGCTGCTTCTGGGTCGATATCATTGACTTACTAAGGGACCACCATCTCAGCTATAGAGAGTCTGTAGAAGATCGGCCTGACATTGCCTTGGTCGTTGAAGGTGATGTTGTTGAGCACGATACCCTCGCGGTAGTTGAAACCAATATGGAACTTCCAATTCTGCCACTCAATCTCCCTCCCGTTCAGCTTGAACGAGACACCTTCAGGCTGGGTGATGTTGATGGGCTTTAGGTTGTTGCGGAAACCGCCCCTTGCCTCGATGGCAGCCGGGTGATAATCGAACGCGGGAGCCTTGCTGAGTGGCCGGCGGATCTTGGGAATATCGATGGCAATGATCTCCTGCTTGTCGCTATCGTAGATGGGGCAGAAGTCGAGAGGATACTGGTATTGGCAATTGTCGAGCTCGGGGCGGTAGTACATGAGCGCCTGCTGCAACCGTACCGAGCTGCCAAAGCGCTCATCAAAGCCGATTGTCCAGGGGTCGCAGTACACCTTGTCCATATCCTCTTCGGGAATGCCGCTGATCTTGCACTGCTCGATGACCTTGGGGTCCTTACGGGCAATGTGTTCCACAAGCTGGAGTTCTTCCATGGTTAACTAACCCCTAGACGTTAGCCATCTCACGTTTCATAGCCAGACCTGAGAGACACCACTTACAATTGGTTGCTGACCCTCAGCCCACTCCCACGAAACGATCTCGCCCTTGGCCGGATCTACTAAGCCATCGTACACCTTGCCACCAGGTGCAATGACAACGACGTCCGCAAGACGCTTTGGTCGGGGTGCCTTGGTGGGATCCTCAAGCCATGCTGTCATCTCAGCCTTGCGAGGCTCCTGGAGGGAAACAACGTTGAAGTAGACATCGCCGTGGGCCTTCTTGACTGTGAAAATGGTGTTTTCAATTTCCTCCCGCGAGAGTGGATCAAAGGGGTGTGGGAGAGTGGTGTCGACAGAGCCCATCTTGATGGATGATGCTCAGAACTGTGATGAATGGGAGCAGCGAGGAAAAATGAAGAGCTCAGCTGGTAGAATATATATGTGGGAGGGTTGGTGATGCACGGGAATACCTGGGAGGTCATCATGAGGTGTCTTGGGGGATGACAGAGATACTTGTATCCGGCTTGCCCCTCATCTTCAACAGCTCGTCCCAGTTGGTCTAGGTGACACACATCTCGAGTCGATAAGTCCGAATCATCTTGTCATTTGTCGATTGCTTCCCATGGCCATTACGATAAGGTTGGTCTGGCACGTAAGTGGGTGTTGATAGATAGGTATCGGAGCTCTGGGTACTGCACCACTAACTGAGCTAGACATGTTCTACTAACAAATCTGTTAAGGATGCTAGTTGAATGAATGACGGTCGTTGGTGTAAGTCACGATAAGCTCTATCAGCAGAGCGGGGCCAACTTTTGCGGGCAAGTCGATAAAGAATGCTACCTCCAAGGCTTCTCTTTACCAATCACAATGTCGCCGATGACGGATATTGAGATCCAAAGGTTAGGACAGCACCAACCAGAGGGGTGCCCTCCGAGATTTCGAGGGGGCCAAGACAGCCGGCGCTGTTAGTGCACCACCTGCATACCTAACCGACCAAGCCCCGCATTCCGCCGCATGGTCATCCACCATTTCCAAGTGACACACTGCGTGGACACTCGGAACGACTGTGGCAATGCGGATTTCTTTGCCAGTTATGGAAATTGTATTCATAGCAGGAGATGGTTCGGATTGTGCTACAGGTACGTCTACCTAGCCAGCCTATGGTATGGGGCATGGTGCCTCTCATTGTTCATCCGTCAAGCGTTGCCAGAACCACTCCTCAACTGAACTGCTAGGATTCACCTGCTGCCTTCAGCTGATTAAGTCGGATGGAGCTAACAAATATGTTTTATCAGACGCTAATAGTATCGCCAAGCTCATCTTTATCTGTGGACAACTTCTGTCGCCAACCTAAGTGCTGCAATCGATGTCGAAAAGTTTCCTAATTCGGAGTTCAGCTGCCGGCCTTCCAACTGCAAGGAACATCCAGATCCGGATTGGCGATTTATCAAAACGGTTATTTTAACCCCCTTTGGCGAACTTTCTCCTTACGCGACCCTCCGACTTTCCCCTTTCCAACCTCGTAGAAGACTCGACAATCCACGATGATCTGGATTCGTCTCCATGGTATCAAAGATGCCTGCTTGCCCTCAAGATACGATCTTAAAGATGCGATAAGCAGACGTAAGCACAGGTTGTAATCTCAAAACCAACCGAGGCCCAGGACTATCGAATGCCGACGATGCCCGGGCTGTGATTTGTTGCCCTCCTTTGAATACAATATAAACAACTGTCGCCTTTTGCCCTTTCTGGCCCAAGGCCGAGTTCGGACAATACGACGGACTCAAAGACCACACCACGGACTACGTGGTTGATAATTGTTGATGACCAAAAGAGGCAGCTGCCCTAAAGATGAGTTCACTTGGTGCCGTATTTCGTATGCCAAGGTTGATGTGAGAATACACCTTCATTATCTTCCATCCTAGCAGTAACTGACCGGTTCAACACCTACAGGTATTCTCAAATTTGAGTCCCCTCCCATCTGCAACCCCTTCGTACGACCTACCTCTCAGCTCCCTTGACGACCTTAACTCACAGTTAACTCATCCCTCCCTCTCGCACTTCCATCCTCCACTCCAACGCCTGATAACAGAATCAACACAACTCTCATACATCTGCTCCGCCCCCTCTCCAAACCGGAACCACTGCAAGACACAAACCCCCAGCGTCCCACACTCCCTCAACACCTCCCATCTCTCGGTAGCGTAACACTAAAAGCAGTATTATTCACCGGCACCCTCACCAACCGTTCATCCCACGTACGAATAGAACACCAGCAACGGCTGTCCTCCGACAAAGGTATCCGTAGCCATACTGACGATCAACCCGGTACAAGGCTCCTCGTGCGGTATGGGGAATGGAGGCTTGAAAGGGACCGTTTGACTCCAGCTTGAAGCTTTGGAGGAGGGAAGGGTTGTTGATGAAGAAGAGGGCGCTGCGGCAGAGGAAGGAGTTGCCTTTGGTTTCTTAGGAGGGGTAGAGAGACGGACAGTGAAGAACTGAAGAGGAGAGTTATGACAAGAGATGGCTTACAAGAGGTGACTGGGAATAACAGAACGGATCCGATGGGCATCGTGCCGTCAGTGAGGATGGCTTTATAACACGGCTTGTTGACCGCAGGCGCGAGCCATTGCTGGACAGGGGAGACGGACGGGAGGATTGAGGTGATGTTTCCTCCGTGGGCTGTTGCGGTGGCGATGAAGCTTACTTTCGGCAGGAAAAGGCGGGTTGCTGTATCCTATTGAGCAATTGTGCGAGACGACTGTGCTGATGTGGTCTATGGCGGTATGACAATTACGGGGAGTGACCGGCGCTGGAAGGAGATAGGTACCCAAGCAAAGTAAGGTAGGTTCCCGAGAGCGAGCGAGATGGAAACGATCGAAGACATGGAGGAGTAGGTGGGTAGAGCTACGTGAAATCTTGTTGGGCAGGACCACGAAACGAGTCTCGAGCATCCATGTCTTGCGTACCTAATCTACACGCCTGGGATGCGTCCTTCTGCTCATGTCCTCTTCTCTCCTTTGCTCTTCCGAACACGAGATGGCTGACAGAAGGATGCTCGCCCTTTTTACAAACCAGAAAGCACCTTCAAGCGAAGGATGTGCTTTGACTGCACGTGTCAATGTCGACTGTACGTGTACTCTATGATGCTTTCTATATTGTCGAGGCTCGGTGCTTGTTGACAGTTCCATGCACCTTCCCTGGACTTTGATACACATGCGCCTCAAAGATGCGCGAACAGCCCTGACTGGAAACCCGGGTCCGGCATTTAGTCTCACTCTACATCTTCCACTCCCTGATTATTGCGACTGATTTGCGGTCTTCCTATATTGCTTCAAATGGAGGACAGTTCCTCTGTCAGAAAGCCAACAAGAGCTCTCGAACTTCCCTATCCAATTCATACTAACTGACAAACCAGTATTGTACGATTTTATATGTCAACAAACCCCAAGTCGTCGCTCCTGCCCTTGAACCTGCCTGCCTCTTCACCGAAGGACAACCTGACCCGGACAACCAGATCGGACGACAGGCCGAATTTGATCGCTGCCTGCCGTGGCCCCTGAGCCCCGAGTCCCGACTAGAGCCCCAAGGCAGCAGACCTGAACCTGGATCTGGACCTGGACCTTATAAGCTCATCTCAAGCCGCTCTTCTCCCGTGGTCCGTTGGTGTAATGGGTAGCACACTCCCTTAATTTCTTCCACGACTCTTTTCTAAATGTGGAGGGGAAGGTACCGGTTCAACTCAGGTGCGGGCCACTTCTTTTTCTTTTTGCATATTTTGTATCTTGACATGTTCTTTCTTTTTCGGGAGTAGAGGTAGGCACTTCCTCTCCTCCGTGCCTTCTCTTATTGTTTTTATTCTTCGCACACGCAGGAGAAAGAGAAGCTCGAGAGAGAGAGAGAGGACTTGACTGCAACATACCTACCTCTAGCTACACTCGGCGGTGGGTGCAAATAAATGACTGATATCGCAGTGATAGGTAGACGCTCAGAGCGATTGATGTGCTCACGAGGAATGGCACTCAACCAAGGATTCAAATACGATGCTATAGCATTCAATCTCGCACACGTTCAAACATTCCAAAGTGCACAATGTCTGTCCTTGATAATAAGCTTGTACATCCTTTGAACATCTAGGGCAAAGGACATTAGCCACTATCTTATTACCAACGCTTAAGAAGGAAGGGCGAGTGATGCTCTCACTGCAATTTCTTTTTCTCATGGTGATCGAGTAAAGTCCGTCTACCCCGGACTGAGTACCTCTAGAGTAAGTACAGTCTTTGACGTGAGTAATCGAGGTTCCACAACATCACTGCTTCTTAACATGTTGTGCAATGCGAATAGAGCTTGTAGCATGTAGTAAGCAGGTATTTTGTGAGAGGGAGCACAGCTTACCTACCAAGAGCCGCAAGCTAAATTTGAAATGTTTGAAATTTGAGGTCGTACATACTACCTCTAGTCGCACATACTAAGGTACTCTTAGCGTCATATACCTCTAGGTAGAGGTACGTAAGATGCTACAAGAAAACCGAAGCCTCGGACCTACTAGCATCGCAATGGAGTCATGAACTGGAAAAACTAGAAGAGGGTACCATCCATATAAATAAGTTTACGCTAAACATCCATTCAAGACGGGAGTTTAACCGATTCGTGGAAACATTGCCTACCGTCCTGTCCCTCAAGGAAAGATCATCACTCAAAACTTGGCTTTCAACTACCCGATCTGGACGAGGAAAAGAAAAAAGAAAAAAAGGATCCGACGGTGATTATAGCAAAGAGACCATGCATACATGTATTAATCCCAACTGTGTATAATTCTTTATCTTTCTTTCAAATGCCACGCACGACCTTTAGATAAGAGTGATGACGCAAAAGTACCTAACTCTAGGTAGGTAGTTAGGACTTCGAAAAAGGTAGGTACGCTACATGTAGTGGTCTACCGCATCTCTTTGTCCTTTGGTTCCGAATCACCCAGCCCTGTTTTTACCTTCCATCCAGATGTAGATATGTCGCAACACCACCGCACCATGTCGCATCCAAAGTTCCATTACATCCGAGACTCTCTCTCTCTCTCTCTCTCTATCATCCCGCGCTCGCTACTACGTATAGTGCCTATCTCCCGTTGCGGTATGGCGATTGGTCAATACACCACCACCCCCTGTGCCCCTGTTGGTGAGATCGATAAAGTGCCATGCAGAAGGATCTCGCTTGGCAAGCCTCACCTCCGAACTCAGACATGAGATTCTACTAGGCTCCTAGGGTGCACGTATCCCGCACCGTTGTCATGCGCGAGTTATGATTGTGGTGATGGAGTGTCGGTTTTCTATGAGAATGGAGGTGTTGATAGAAGCACGCGTGCCATATTACTATAGGTACCTATGCTTGAACTGGTATCATCATTATTAGATAGGTAGAGGTAGTTTGTTGAGCGGCAGCCTCTGCTTGGGTATCCAACTTATAGTCATCATCATCGTCTATTCCTTTATGTAGCGCCCCTCCACTCGTAATATCGATTGATGGTCAGTGGCTGCTGTGCAGCATTAACCGAACCCTCTAAATAGGCCACCATTCCCCTTTCCAGCCATTCCTTTATTCCCATGGACCGGCACTTTTAGGGCTTCCATCGGAAACCAGGGTGCTTGTAATCCAGATCTTGAATCTCTTGCTGTGACATGCCCGTCAGCTCCTCCTCGGCGTTGCGCAGCTCGCGCTTGGTGTTATCCCTCTTCATCCAGATAAGCAGGCAAAGGGCAATGATGAGGGTGCCGCTAGACGCAGCGAGATTGATGCCGTTACCGATGTGGTACTTGGGGGCGTCGAAGGGCAGGAAACTCCAGGTGGCGACAAGACCGCCAACGTTGCCCAACATGACTAAAGGTGGGGAAGCAAAACGATTAGCTTTTGATTGCAAGAAGAGAAAGGCTGTGATGGGAGCAGATGAGTGTCATGTGGGAGCTTTACCATTGTAAGCGATAGCGCTACTCCTGGCAGTATCGGAGACGACGTTGGCGCTGACTTGGGAGTTGGTCAAGGGACCAGCGGCAAAGACAGAAGTGCTGACGAGGAAAGCGGCGCCGTATCGGATATGTGCGTTTTCGGTAGCCAGGAACATAATGTAACCGACCATAACAAGTGGGCAACAGGCAATGATGATGATCTGGCGGCGATCAAGCCGGCGGCTGATGAGAGGCATCAGGACGGTAAAGAAGCCGCCGACGACGTAAGGTGGGACAGTTAACAGCTGCTTCTGAATAATGTTCTTAGTCGGGTAGATGGTAGCGACGACGGTAGGGGCGAAGAATGCGAGACCTTGGACGGTGATGTTGTTGAGGAGGAAGGCGAAGCCGGTAAAGAAGACGACGGGGTTAAAGATGCCGCGCTTGAGCTTCTTAGCGTCCATCTTGTCAATAATCTCGGTTTGGCCAATACGCTCCGACTTCACACGGGCAATGGCCAAGTCCTTCTCTTCCTGGCTGAGCCATTTGGCGGTCGCGGGGTGGTCGGTGAGAGTAAGGAAACCAATAAGGGACAGTCCAACAGTAATGATGCCCTCGATACCGAAGATCATTCTCCATCCATGAAGACTACCGAAGTGGTCGAGTTTGAGAATTCCAGACGCCAACAGGCCACCGAAAGCGCCGGCCAGAGGGGACATGACGATGTACAGCGATAGACGTAGAGTGAGCTCGGATCGACGGTACCAGCGGGAAAGATAGTAGGCGATTCCGGGCATCATGCCAGCCTCGAAGACCCCAAGAAGAAAACGAACACCGCAAGCCTGGGAGAAGTTGTTGACGAATGCCATACAGACAGACATGATCCCAAAACCAAGCGAGGTCAGAGGGAGAAACCATCCTGGGCCCATCCATTTGCACGCGATATTTGCTGGAATCTCGAAGACGATGTAACCGACGTAGAAGATTGATAGCAGGGTATTGTAGTCGTATCCGTGTAGGTCCAGATCCTTCTCTAATTTGTCTAGCCTCGCATTTCCTGCAGTCCACTATCGTAAGCCCTGTGCCTTTCATCAATCCGGCTAGTGATCGCGTCGCTCACCAATATTGGCTCTGTCAATGAAGCAGAATAGGTAAAGGATTGCAACCGTTGGGATGATATAGAGATCGATTTTTCGTCGGAGCTTGGTCTCTGCCACTGGATCGAGTTCAACGAGAGGGTTGCCGTGACTGTTGGGTGAAGGTCAGCAGGATGAATGAGGAAACTGAGTAAGGTATTGAACCAACTGGAAGTAAGCGACTTACATGTCAGTTGCGGCCTGGCCCCGTTCGGCGCGGTAGTGCGCCCCTGGGGCATTTTCAAAATAGCCTTCCTTGGTGTCAGACTCGGACAAAGACTGCCTCCTCTTTTCCGAGGTCATTGTTTCCGACACTCCGGCGGCCATTGTGATGGCTGATGTACTGTCGACGAGGAGAAGCTGGCTCTGTTGCTGGAAAAGAAAAGCTGATAACCTGATGGGTGGAAGATGAGACACTCAAACGGTGACCTTGTGTGAGCGAGGTCGGTGGTGGACGAGTAGTAGGCGACAAGAAGGAGAGGTGGTGAGGTGAAGATTGTAGGAAGGGATTATGAACAAAGAACAATGTAGGGTGGCTGAGGCTGGGGAGGGCGGACGTAAGTAATGTACCTGTAGGTTACATGTAGATGCATGAAGGAACTACCGACATGGACAGTAGGAAGGGTTTATCGGTGACAGTCAAAAAAAAAAAAGAAATCCTTCGCCGATCACTACCAGGCTGACTAGACTGAGGTTGAGGTGTGCCTGCAAGCCAAGCTGGAGGGTCCCAGACCTATCATCATTCACGGTGACACGACCGACATCGTAATGGTGGTGTACATTTGCATGAAGAGTACCAGGCAAACGAAGCATCCAGGCTCCCCCCTCTCGTTCTGCCCTGTTCATCATCAATTGCCAAGTCCCGGATTCCAAATCATGGCCCGGTGTGGACGTGAGATTGACCAAACAAACGGCAATATTCCTCTGCTTGGCTCACACCCATGGTTCTCGTTTCCCGTCCCCCGCATGGCAATTGCACCAAGGGCAAGTTGTAGATCTGGCAGGAGGGTGCCTGAAGCAAACACCGTTGATAAAATTCAAAACGTCAAGCTTGACCAATAAAAGCGGTCATGGTTGTAGGTTTATCCAGGGTTCCCCAAAGCTTCAGTGTCATGATACGGGCCTGGCCGTGAAGGGGGTCCACTACCCCATGGGGAGGGCGAGTGTCAAATCCACAAAATCTCCAGTGGCCCGCTACTTGACCCCAGCAACCGTTTGGCACAAGAATATCTCTCCAAAACTCCCATAGCCCCGGGCAAAGAAACAGGCTAATGATGAGCTTGCCGGAGCGTTATTCTCTTTTGGTTAACACCATTGAGATTGGTAGTGGTGGTGGACGAGTAAATCGGCTTTCTTGTAAAGTTGGAGAGCGGGCCACTCCCCATTTCTGGTTCCCCAGAAACTTGGCGCCGCTTGGTTTCCCCGCATCCTCTCGAGCCTCCTCATCGACGGACCAGGGCTCGACCACGTTTCCTCACTCAACACGTTTTCATGATCAGAAGACAAAACTAAACAGAGTGTTGAACTCCACTGCCAACGATCCAGCATAGCCGTAGATCTAGTGCCAAGAGCCTTTCTTGGGTTCTCCCGAGCTCATGTGACTTTTCGCAGCTGCGTCCATCATCGGGATCCCCAACTTCGAGGTGCCTCGGCCTACTCCATTTCGCACACCAGCCTAGAGCTTTAACTAGCCCGGTAGCGTGTATTGGTCGGTAGGTCAGAATAGTGCCCGGCAGCAAGGAGAAAAGGGGTGAGGCTGAAGACAACCACCACTGGAACACCTTTACCTATTCACAACAGAGGTTCCCTTGCCCGCTGTCATAACTGACCTAAGCCTCTTGAGATGACACCCATGAATGTTGAAAAGCCATCTTGATGGTACACTTGCCCTCCTCTGGAAAAAGGCGTCTCTGCATAGCTCACTGGAGCTTCGCTGTTCGTGATGGCGATTTGCCCCTTTTCCGGGTTGGCTGGCATCGCAGAGAGCGGACTATATGCATCGAGTTTTTCCTTGCGGCTGGGCCGAGGACATTTGCCGTCGTGGATCCTGCTTTGCTTGGACAGTAACTTGGGCAACCCAGAAATCTGGACTGATCCCCAGTCCAATGTCACATCCAGCTTGGATCGTACTAGGATCTTAGCCAACACGAACGCTATGCACGTAGTGCGAGACCCAAGCAAGCCGAGGATGCGACAGCCAATGATGGCATTGCCGGATTGTGCGAGGGATAAATCTTTAAGCATAACTTGGCCCCTTTTCTTGTAGTCATAGTCGTGGCTGACAAGGTATTTGATCGAGCTGGCCAGCCTCAACATTTTGGGAGTCATGGAGACGGAAGCCTCTTGGAATATGCTCAAGTCAATTTCCTTAGCCTAGTATCGAAAAGGTTCAAGTCAAGGCCTCGGCGAGCAAAATGAGTCCGAATCTAACCGTTCACTCTCACCCCCGTTGCTGGAGGTCACTCGGAGAGGGGAAAGGGGCGAGAACTCAATTGCTGCTTGACAACCAAAGGAAGACAGCAATTCAGTGACGAGACTTCTGGAGATCCGATTGTGGTATTCCGGATTGCCTGATACGAAGGTCAGAGATAGCGATCGTTGACAGAGACCGACTGGGTGATGATATCCGCCCATGCCGACTGTTTCTCAAAAGACACTCAGCTCCTTTTCCAACGAAATCAAACTACTTGTCCTCTTGCTCAAGCTGTAACATTGAGTATATCGTGACAATAGTCATCGCCGTCTCTTTTCCATGTTGGAACGTTAAGGAACACGATCGTTGCTGGATTGCGCCTGCTCTTGTACATCGACGTAGACGACTAAGAACCTTTTCTGGGTGCCGGTTGTAAATCATAGTACCCAGACTGAGAGAAGTAAAATCAGGGCGACATATTTGCGCGGTTCTGCATATTACCGACTTGCCAATCTTGAAGGTTCTTCGTTACACAGCATCAGTCAACCCAGTCGTTACACGACTTGAGGTGAAGACAAGATGACACTGCAGTATCGCAAACTCGGCAGTGGTGCAGGCCATTTGCCCTATAGCTTGCCGACCCAACATGAAGTCAAGGATGGAGTTGTCTCCATAGTCGGCTGTCAGATCCGGAACTGGGCTCCTCGGGTGACTGTTTCTCGGGTTTGCAGCCCCTTGCAGCTCTCAAGGTAGGTATCGTCGGACGGCGTTGGCTGCAGCAGCAGATGGTTCGTCTTGGTAGAAGCGGACACCTGCCGCAGAGCCGCATCCTTCGCTGAAACCTGACTACATGGTACTCAAATTGAGGCTACCTCTAATGATGTGCCGGAACGACAGCATGGTGTGACGCTGAGTAGGTATTCGAGTTCGGTTTTAGAGATGAAGGCGCATCGAGCATTATGATGCCGTCCTCTGACCATCGAATCGTTCCCGCAAAGCCATCAAACAGGCACCGAATACACCGTGTTGAGACGAGTTGAGTAGCTTAAAGAGAAGATCCGCAGAGCCCAGAGAGTCTCGAGTCGTGCCGGTGTAGATACCTGGCGGTGGCGTGTATGTCTTTTTCTTTGATGGCAGCTCGGGAACCACATCTTGCGCTATTGTCTGGCAAGACTCGCGAGGCCAAAGAAGACAACTGACGAGGCCTCGGAACTCAACTCCGAGTATCAGGCTGTGTTGTAAGTGGATGCCAGAATCTTAGTAGGTGGTAGTCATCCCAGTCGTTTAGAATAGGCTGTGGTGTCTTTGGTGTTTCTAGCGAGACTCTCCGATGACGGCAGCCAATGCTAACGGAGGCTTACATGATGATTTGAAAGAAAGAGCGATGATGAATATCCAGAAGCGTAGATGAAGATGGATGACGTTGATGGACCAAGTTGAAGTTGTGAGAAGGAGAAACTTGAGACTGAGAGATTCTGATGTTGAAAAGACATCATCCATGTCTTCAGCTGGCTCCGCTCTTGCAAATCCGGGGTTAAAGTGGGGTGTTGGTGGGGCTTCCCGCGGCCTTATCGTCCCTTATCGTGAGACTGGCGGGGGAAGAGGGAGGGGAACCGTAGGGGCTCCCCCGTCTCTGGCGGTGCTAGGTCGGTAGTGTACAGTATCCCTCAGCCCCTGAAGCTCGCTGTTTGTCTCCGGCTGTCTTGAAACAGCCCCAGGGCATCTACCTCTAGATAGGGGCCCCTACCTATAGAGGGAGGTAACTTTTCCTCTCCTTTCACGGCTTCGATCCGGGCAGCGAGCCCGTCGGGGTGACAACCAGGTGTTACACCTACACGCAGTACCGGTACGCAGGCTTTGGCTCAGTTGGTTCCATGGCGGGACCTCGTGCTTCCCGTCACCTGCCCTGGCTCACCGAAATCACTTGTTTAAGCCTTAACTGCGGTAAGGTAGCCTTGCATCGACGGGGTTTCCACATCTGCACCGCTTGCTGATGGAGACTTGCGTTGGCTTATTCACAGCCTATTACCTCATTCATCGTACGAACATCTGAAGCAGCTACACAAACACCTGCTTCTCCGATGCACCTCGTCTCCTCTTCCTTGTCATCCAAATAGAGCAACTTTTCTACTTGGTCACCTCGACCTCGAATTGAACGATTCTTTGTTTCCTTCTCACTGCTCGTTCTGTGAAGACGTAAAGTAAAAAGTCCTTTGACCGCATAAGTATCGAGCCCCGACTTCGATTCATCGCCGAACGAGACTCGACTCAACAACCCGACGTTCTGGTACTTTCACGAATTCGCGTTTCCCGGTATCACCGGGAATCAAGGCTGCTGTCAACATGTTCGACATCTTGCCCAACCTACTCTCGTATGTCAAGTCCTCCAAGCACGGCTTTGCGCTGGGCAGGCAGCTTCGTGTTGCTCGCCATGCGCTGCCCCGCCGCCTTACCGTTTGATGTTTCCATCAACTAACACAAGGTGTATCGCGACACAGCTCTGTCGCCTCCTTCCTCTTTCCCGTTTACGCCAGTTACAAAGCTCTCAGGAGTTCAGATCCGGCCCAGTTGACACCATGGCTTATGTACTGGGTCGTCATCTCCTTCGTTGTCCTCGTTGAATCGTGGGTTGGTTGGTTCTTGGTGTGGTAAGTTCGATTCGATGGAAGCATCATCTACCCACCGACAGCCATTTCAGCAACAATACTGACATGACCCTTTTGCGCTACGCTAGGGTCCCCTTCTACGCCTTCATGCGCTTTGTCTTCCTCCTCTACCTAGTCCTTCCCCAGACCCAGGGTGCCCGCGTCATCTACCAGACCCACATCGAGCCCTGGCTGGAGGCCAACGAAGGACAAATCGAGGACTTCATCGCCTCGGCCCACGAGCGTCTCAAGGCCGCCGGCCTTGCCTACCTCAAGCAAGCCATCGAATACGTCAAGACCCAAGTCCTCGGCATGCCTCCTACACCGCCCGAGCCCGCGTCAGCCTCCTACGGCGGCGGCGCTGGCGCCTCTCAGACTGCGCAATCCTATACCCAATCCCTCCTCGCCCGGTTCAACGTACCGTCTGCTCGCCCGGGTGGCGCTAACAACGCCGCGGGCGGCGCTCTTGGAACCGATTTCTATAGCTTCCTGTCCTCGGCGGTGACCGCCGCCAGCAACGCTTACTCGAACAAGGGTTCCGGCACCCAATTCGACCGCGACGTCACCCCCACCCCGGGCACCGGAGGCGGAGCTTCCAGCCTCGTTCCCGAGAGCATTCGCGGCGTGGACGCCCGCATCTCTTTCATCGAAGCCCAGCGCGAACGTCTTAACACGGTCCTCAACGCGCTCGACCGCGAGGCATCTCAACTCCAGAACAACCAGCAGCAGAGCGGCGTGCCGGGCTTCAGCTTCGACGGCGCCGATATTGGACTCACTTCAAGTGCTGGCAACCCTTGGCAAGGTTCAAGCTCCCGCAGCGGTAAGAACTCGCGCTCCATGAGCGAGCACAGCAGTGTGAGTGGGGGTGGGCTGAGCCGCAACCGGTCCGAGGCGGACTTTGAGAAGCTCGAGGCCGAGAGCGGCGAGGAGGAGATTATGGATGACAATGGGAGGAGGGTGAGGCATAGGCCGGGGCCGAATGCTCAGGGAAGCAGCGGTTGGTTTGGCTGGGGTGCTGGTGGTGCCGATGACGCTGCTGCTGCTAAGAGCACTGGGGTTGATAAGTAGGCGACGATGACAACGACGGCATCTGGTATGCTGGTTTTCGCTACGACCTTCCAGTCAAGTGTGCATAAAACTGCCGGGACAAAGAGTTCCGTATGATAACCCCAAGGATACAGTCATCCTGGACTGGGTTACAACGCCAGGTTTACCACTGGACGTTGGAGGTTGCCTGAGGAAAGCTTGGAAACGGAGTTGGGCCTCATAATTCACTGTACACGCAGTAGGCAAGGCTCTCGGTGTACCAGATATGAGAACGCCATCCAAGCCATCCACCAACTTCACAACTGATCCCGCTTGGGACAGGCCCGCTTTCATTAGAGGTTAACCCTCATTCCCATGTGAACTTTGTCTTTTGCTCCTTGTTGCCTGTTGGCAGTCATGTTTGCTCAGTGCCATCGTGTGTATTTGGGCTCTTATACGTACCAGTGACACACGGGCTGAAGTCCTGCGATCTGCATAGCGAAATATCAGCGTGCGAGACATGCACTTGAGGGTTTAAAGTACGCACTCAAAGCGCCGAGGAAGTGCAGGGTAGGCTAGTGGATGTAGTGTAGACGGTAGTCGAGTAGCTCCATTCGTTGCGCTCTACCGTATGTCACAGACAATCAAGAACGGAAGCTCCGAACAGAAATCCGTATAAGCTGCCTTTTAACATTCAGCGGCTGAAGTGCAAATCAAACTTCCCTCCATCGTCAGACCAATCCAGTGATGCGAAAACTAGCAACAGGTACTCTAAGGGTATCTTTCTATGAGTTTAGAGGGTAATGAAAATGCAGAGACGAAACATCGCTGACCGCCCGCTCGCTCAAGGCTTAATAACTCTATGTACACCATGCATACGCACCTATGTCCAGGTTGACTCTCATGACTTTCACTCCACATCATCCTCGGCAATCGCAGCTCCCTCCGGGGGCGTGAAGAGCTCGGTCCCATTTTGGGACTTCCAAGCGTTGGCGACATACTTTGTATGACTACCACGGGCACAGAGCTCGCCCTTTTGGTTGCGGAAAGTGACGGTGGTGTAGGCAAGAGTCTTGCCCACTGTTTAGTTGTTGATAATGGAGGTTAGTTTTGTCAATAATTCATGTTGCTGATGCAAGGGGCAGGAAGAAAGACTTACTCTTGTCACACACAGCGGTTCCGGAAATCTTCTCGCCGACTTTCCCACCGCTACTAAGGTAGGTAACTGGTTTTTTTCATATACATGTTAGTATTGTGTGTTTGCGGAAAGCAGCACATAACCGGGCTGGAATTCGTTTGTCCGAGTAGGCATGAAGTCTCATGGAAGGAAGGAACATACCGTTGAGATCCGTCGACACACCGGTGGCGTAAAGTCCTTTCGAGGCTACGGCCAGAGAACCACCGAGGTCAACCATGCTGGCGATGGTTCCACCGTGGATGATCTTCAGACGGTTGGTGTGGTCTTTGGTAATGTCGAGTTCAAAGTCGACCTTGCCTTCGGTGGCACCGGTTACCCGGAGCTAGTTTGGTCATGTCAGTTACATGTTCGTTGTATTCATGCAATTCTGTGGTGTCTTTAGCCTACATGAGGTCCGAGGAGTCTGCAAAATTTGGTGAGTTTTATGTCTTGATCTCTTCTTGAAAGACCATGGTGATGTGTCATCACTTACCTCGGCTCAAGACCGGACTCGGCCATGAACGACTTCAGGACCTAACATGCTGTCAGCAACCGAGTCAATGCAGCTGTGAAATGAGTCCCTGAACTAACCGATCTCACGAATCTCGCTGGTGGAAGCTTGGGTGCCATTTTCTGTTGCTGTTGACCTCGAAATAGGAGACGATGTAAGAGAGATACACCAGGTGTGCTTCAGATGCGGTGTCTGGACTACCTCTAGGTGGACTTGGGGACGGAACACTGCTGTGAACGCCGGAAATCACCACCCGGGACAGGCGCTGTTACAGTGGCTTTAGGAGCCGACTGGCCGACCCGGGGGACGGTGGACAAATGCCGGACAGTGGAACGGTGACGTCGTAACAGGGACTGGTAGTGCCTGCCACGAGGGTCCGAAGTCCCCACTTATGCTTGGTGACCACCTGCAAGGGCGCCACGGGGCAGGCAATCCTCGGCACGTAGTGTACAACGCAGTGATCATCAACAGCCTTCAAGGTCTTCTTTTGCACCTTGGTTACGCCTTTCACCTACAAATGCCACCGGCTACACCATTATCGCTCGACTCACTGGGTACCGAATAACCGCATACTCGATTCATCATAAAATACACTTCCGTTGGAATCACACTGTTCACCTGGAAGTTGGTTTTGGTCTCCATATCTGCCATCAGAAGTCGACCAGTAGCATTACATCGTGATCCTCTCGACGAGCCATCTGGACTTGACGGCATTCGAGGCACTACATTTACCGAATATTCGACTTGACCTTTCACATTGCCAGTCACATAGCGATAACGAATCTCTATTAGCGGCCCGTTGTGCCCGCTCGTCTACCCACCATGTCACTCGGCGGACAACAGCTCCTCGAGTACTTGGAGAAGCTGCCAGGTACAGCTTTTAGGAGACTGTACCAGTCACCTGCGACAGCTTTGGCCATCTTCCGCCGTATGCTGTCTTATCATGGTATGCGATTGTTCCTCGCCTCAGATACCGAGGCCTTGGACACCGAATCTCTAGGCATGTAGCTAACTCCTTTGTCCCTCGATAGCCAAGGTTATTGTCCGAGGTCTACTGTACATGCCCGACCCATTCCCGTTAACCTCCCTTGACATATGGTTCCCTCCAGAGGGCGGCGGAAAGATACATTGCGATCGCACCATTGCCGCTCTCCGATCCCTCCACATCCTCCAGGTCTCACCACCAAGCAAGGACCGAACCCAAGAAATCCAAATCACGGCGAGCTTCAAGAAAGGCCTACAACTGGCCTTCGAAGGCGGCGGCGAAGATGGCAGCTTTGGCGTCCCTAGTTCTCTCCCCGTCGATCCCTCCATTGACATCGCCTACCTCGATAAGTACGCTCGGAAGAAGTGGGACGACATCCTCCACTACGTTGTCAACAGTCTTGGGGTCCACGGCAGCTCAGAAGGGGTCAGCGGACCCAAGGCCAGTGTGAAGGAACTGCTCTTGGCCGGACGCCTCGTCGAACGACGCCCCGACACCCGTACAGGAATCGGAATTACGCAAGCCGGTTTCACCTTCCTCCTCCAGGAGTCCAACGCCCAAGTATGGACGCTCCTCCTCCTCTGGCTCGAAGCAGCCGACCACACGGCCGACTCGGGCATGGACAGCATTGACATGCTCTCCTTCCTCTTCATGCTCAGCTCGCTTGAGCTCGGAACTGCCTATGACACATCAGCCCTGACCGAGACGCGGCGGAATATGCTTCCCTCGCTCGTCGACTTCGGGCTCATCTACTTCCCGCGCGACACGCGCCAGTTTTTTCCCACCCGCCTGGCCACCACACTGACCAGCACCGCCTCGGCCCTGCGCACCGTCTCCTCGGCTTTCACCGCCGCGACCGCCAACCCCTCGGGCGAGCCCGGCACCACGACCAGCACCAGCGGCGGCCCCGCCGCCACCCCCGACAAAACACAGACAGCAGCCAAGGGCATCATCATCGAGACCAACTATCGTATCTACGCCTACACCACCTCCCCGCTACAAATCGCCGTCCTAGCTCTCTTCTGCCAGCTCAACATGCGTTTCCCCAACATGGTTTCGGGCCGCCTAACCCGCGACTCCATCCGCCAAGCGATTGGCTTCGGCATCACCGCCGACCAAATCATCTCCTACCTACACGCGCATGCTCATCAACAAATGGTGCGCGAAGCCACGGTCACGGGTAAACCGGTGCTTCCCCCGACGGTGGTGGACCAGATTCGACTTTGGCAGCTGGAGAACGAAAGGATGCAAACCACGGCGGGTTTCTTGTTCAAGGACTTTGAGAGCACGGAGGAGTACGCGGCGCTGAGCAGGTATGCGGAGGAGATTGGCGTACTGGTGTGGAAGAACGATAAGAGGCAGCTCTTCTTTGCCAGCAAGCATGAACAGTTGAGGGATTATCTGAAGAGTCGGAAGAAGGGGGAGTAAGGGGCGGGTTTGTAAGGGAGGGTAGGGTGGTTTGAGTTCGGGGGTGGTTCAGTATGGTTGGAATGAACCCAAGTAGGTACCTCTTATGGGTGGGTGGATGGGTAGGCGATGGGGTCTTGCATCGTAAAACTTTTACATCTGTGGGCAGGGCAGGATCAACATTTGCATTGAAAAAAAAAGGAGTTTTGGCTTGGATGGGTGGTTTGGCTTCACGCGATTACCGCAGTTTATGCTGCGTACAGGAGTTGGGGATAAAAAGGGCTATAGTCAAAATACGAGGTAATGGTCTGGAGATAGGAACGACCTGCTTGAAAACAATGAATTCAACTTCACCATACACGTACAATCTTGACTTTGGCAATGGATTGGGAACGGCCCTTCAAGTCATCTGGAGATGTGTTAGACGAAACCGAAGAGGTTTGAAAAGGGTGCTCGAACAAGCCAGCCTGCTCATTGTGCTACACATCTTTGTGATATACACCTATGGATACGCCATCCTGGCTAATAGGAGCTCAATCACAGGATTATTGGCGAGGGACTGATTATACTCGTCTGTGATTGCACTAGGACCAAAACTCGAAGTCTGATCGTCAAGATATGTCATTACAAGGCTAACTAACATTTATTGGTGTTACCATTATGAGGCTCAAAGCATGTATGAATGCCAGAAATGCCCTCTACAACGCCGGACCTTTGCCTCTTACCCTGGGTATGTGAAGCGGTAAGATGAGGTCGGAAACCGAGAAAATACTCTCTAGAGAAGTCCGACCATGCCTGTTACCATGGATATCTAAAGCGAAATGATTATGCCCTTGTCCTGTACTCTCTTCCCTCACTCTAAAAGGAAACCGTAATGCTTGCTCTGTCTTTCAAGCCAATAATGCACATGCAATAATAGTACAGCTCATAAATCCGTTCCATTGTCCATTCATCGCTGAGAACATCCATCATCTGCAAATAAACGTTGACGTATGCTCACGCAAGGCTCATACGATATTGGTACCGTTCCTTCCTGACCTCGTTGTCTGCTTCAATTCCGCGAACAGTCCCGTGCCTCTCATGTCGATGACCATACGAGCTCTGCTCCATGCTATCAACCTTCATGCTGGCTGATCTTCCGTGGGCAAACACTCTCCTCGGCACCTGAAGCAGTGATCGCTCCGTCTTCGAGGGCCGGACCTCACTTTGAGGTTGTCCAAGGTCCACATTGAGGCCAGTGGTGATGCTACCTCCACCTGAACCAGCAGGCAGAGACCCCCTGCTCCGTCGACTCCCAAACAAACTCCTGCCAAAGACGCTGTTTTTGAAGCCACGTGGACCATGCATGGTACCACCCTTTGGAAGCAGCACCTCTCGCTGTGTTCTTCTCGCATAGTCCTGTTGCCAAGCATACAGCGAGTTGCGTGCCTCATCCGTGACACAGCATGCCTCGAGATGAACGAAAACGCGACGACATCTGTTGTCGTCATCCGTGAGAGCAGTCGCATCCGCAACTGTCACTCTTCGAAGCATGGCTTCCCTCTCCTTCTGTGCTTTCGCCTGGGATTCGCTCATAATCCTGTTCGGACGGTCGGTGTTCTTCATCCGAAAGCTCATCGACGAGCGGTTGTTGTAGTCCGTCGGTGGGTGAACATGAATGACGTTCGAAGACTCGGTGAATGAAAGTTCCGGCAAGGGCCGTCGGGGTAGGATCCTCGAAGACTCGGATACGGGAGGTTCCGGCAGGGGCCGCCGAGGAAGAATCCTCGAGGATTCAGACCTAGGGATGACGCGAGTAGGTATCATAGAAGGGGATGGAACCTTTGGATTGTACGTCTCCTCGTGCTGCACTGTCTTGTATACTGCAGGATTCCGTTCACTGACGTAGGTGCTAGACTTTCTCGAACTCTGCAGAATAGCATCGGTGGTGGCTGAATGGGGTATGCATCTTATATAGTGAGGTATGTGTCTATTCTCAGTCGTCTCAAGTCCGAGCTGGTCAGCATTGGGGTGCATCATTGCAGGAGTGTAGAAGCTGAGATCCCTAATGGGCACGATACGGCTAGAGGCGTATACGGAGGTAGAAGGGTTGTTGAACGCCGATGCAGGGGGCGAGGGGGTGGTTGTCGAGTTGTTAAGATCACCAGACGTCGTAGACAGGAATGTATGCGCCTCAATAATCAAATTGAGGTTACGAGGTCCTAGTATCTCGTTGTGGAACCGGTCATGGAGAGACGTAAAGCGCCCAGCCCAATACGCCGAAGGCATTGCCGTTGAAACAAACCGGGGATTGATCGGAAGCGGTGGCGGTGCTTCTTCACATGTAGGCGTAGGCTCCGTAGCTTCGGTTGAAGGACCTACGTTGTGGTCCATTGCTTTCCTACCAAAGCGAGAGGATAGTGAGGACCGGGAACTCTTTGCTGTTGCAGTTGATGACGAGTTCTGGAGATCCTGGGGACTTGCCGTTGAATGACTGAGTAACGAACTGCGGGAGAAGGTATGGGTAAGATTTGACAAAACATTGAAAGTCCGTGATTTAGAAATGCCTTGCTTTGTTGATGCTGGAGTAGTGCTTTCTTCCTGAATCCGCTCGGGTGGTTTGTTCTCATTGTTCTGTTGCTTCACCCGGCCTGTGAAAGACGGGATACGTGTGGTACATCCCACGTTGCTGTCGTCGTCAGACGAGTGAATCACACCCTTTGTCCTCAGTGGCTGTCCGTCATGGAGATCTAGCCCGGATGTGTCGCTGGTATCAGCATTTACTGTTGATGGCAGCTGTTCAACTTTGGGTGGTCTGTAAAGCGACCAGCGGGACCCTCGTCTCTTCGGAGTGCTGTTTTGAATGTTATGCTCCATTTCAGAAGTTTTAGAGCCCAGATAAGGCCCTTGATGCATTGAATTCTTGCTAGGAGGGTCAACTTCTTGAAGATGAGGAGCAGTATGTTGTAGCACTGGCTGGCGAACAAGAGCCAAACTCCGACGACCTCAAACAAAGCGCAAAGAACGAACAGGCCCGTGCGCTTCACAAACAAAAGCGGTACTAAGGTTGAGAAGAGCACAAGACGAGATGTTCCCCTAATCACGGCGTTGAATGTGAGAAGTAGGACCCAAGTGACTTGGACGATTGAGGTTTCGTTGCTGTGAACTTCGTCGTTGTGAATGGTGTTGTTTTGGATGTTGTCTTCTTGGGACTTTGGTACGGAAGGTCGAGATCCTTCGCTGTATCGTACGGTCTGTTGCTTTGATGACCTAAAATGGTCCTTCTCTGCGAGCTCGCTGCCCTCAAGATGTTCGAGACAATCGTCTGCCGTGGCGGTAACGGAAACAAAATGGATAGGGGGACCTGATGTTGACAAGGGTAGTCCCTTCAGCTTTGGCAAATTGCGATATGCTTCGCCGCGAGCGTTGCATATAGTCTCGAAGTTGGGTGGAGGGTTGATTGAAGACCAGACAAAGTAATTGTCTGCTTCCGCCTTGGGGGATTCGACTTTGACCGCGCCTTTTGCTGGGAAGCGCGAGCAGTTGTTATGACCCAAGAGAACTAGCTCCGTGCCGTCTGATTCTTCGCTGTCTGACTCCTCGAAACAAGTGCTCGCAATCCAAGGCGACGCGAGAAGGGGTGAAGCGTAGCGCAGTGGGGTGCCAGACTCGATCTCCCCAGTGCTTGAGGATAATCTCCTGCTCATGGCGGCCAGGTTAGCAATGGAGAACTGACCAGAACGTGAACCGCAACTCTTCTGCAATCCCTTGATGTTGGGTACTGTATTGTCCAAGTGAAGTTTGAAAGGAAGATCCAGACAAGGTGATCAAGTTTCGTTCAGGTTGACACTCGAGAACAAGCAAGACGATCAAGGGAGAATGAAAGTATCCCAGTCCGGGACAAGGGAGGGGTCGAGTTAATACTCGATCCTTGTGTAGAACGTACCTTCTTTGGCGCTTAGACAGCAAAGATATCCGGATCAGTACAGGTACGAACCGCGACCAAAGTTGAAGTCGTGATGCGAAGGTTGTGGGTGCAGAGTGGTTGGTGGTGAGGAGGGGAATGGAAAGATGCAGGATAGTTGCGAGCCTGTCGTGCAAGAAAGCGGGGGAAGGAAGGGTAAACGGCGGAGACAGAGGGTGAAAAAAAAATGGAAGTCAACTCAAGACCTCGAGGGAGTCGAGGCCGGCGGCAGTGAAGGGTAATAGCTGCCCTGTACCTGACGGAATTTTGGATGACGCGCCATGACCTGGCGGCAGCGATGAGGTGCGCGCAGACCTGGAACTCTGGAGTCTGGGCTGGAAGTGGAATCCAATTGTAGTTTGGGACGAAAGGAGCTGTGTGACCGGATATATAGATAAGGAAGGCACGACCAATATACCTGGGCTTTCCACCTCAGACGAGCTCGAGTTGTGAATGGGAAGCGTATCTTATCCGTGAAGAGGTTTTGGCAGGAGCAAGAGCGAAATCGCTTCCTGAGTCGCGGTTTGGTGTTTGCGTGTTGTGCCTTCCCTTCCAGTGTCGCACACACAGCCGTCATGATTTGCCCGGCGAGAAATTCAGAACAAAAGAAATAGCAACGATAAAGCAGAAAATAGACTGGGATAGGCGGTAACCCATCGATGTCCTGACCAAGGGTCGAAACAGAAATGAAGGCTGGTGAGAGCTACGCAGAGTAACTCGAAATCAAATTCTTCCAACCATAATGCAACTGAACAACCGCTATTCGAATCCAGTGACCATGATATCGAAAGAAACACCACCCCTCATTGCTGATAGAAACTTCCACTCCTGGATTTTGGACTACAACAAACGCTTGCGCCTAACTCCTGATCTCTGGTTCGCCATCCGTTGCTTCTTCCCACCCTTCAATCTTGAATTTGAACGTTTCGTCCCCGGCGCCTCGGGGAATCGGGTTGCCATGGGCATCGAACAATGCACGTTCCCTGTACGTGACATTTCCATCCCAATCCACGAGGATGATGGTCTGCCGCTGCGTGCCGTAGAGACCAGTCTGGAAGCCGTACGGTTGGTTGTCTGGGCGGTTGACCGTTGTCAACGCCTCTGAAGCGCAGTCGTGAGGACCCTTTTCCTTGATTGTCCCCCGTTGACGGGCTGCCTCCATCTCCGCTTGATGCTGCTTGCCGCCAAAAGCGGGGATGAAGATGGAATTCTTGAGCAGCGGAATGCCCTCCTCGACATCGATACAGCGATCCACAGGGAAGTTGGTGGTATCCAGGACCTTGTAAAGTTCTTCTACTAGCACATCCTCACTGACGTCGTCACTTGAGGTAGCTTCGATGACTTGCTTCAGCTTTTCCCTTCCGTCCCGGACCTTGGGCCAGGTTAACTCGTTAACTTCCTCGCTCGGGCCAAGGAAGATGGCATTGCTGAGTCCGTATGTGCGATCCCGGTCCCCGCAGATCCATGGCACTCTGTCGATATGTTCGGCTCTGTTGGAGATGATGGCCAGGGGCTCGATGGCCTTCTCGGCTTTCTTCTTTCGAAGCTTTCCGCAAACGAGGGAGAACCCGCCAATATCCCTGGCCTCGCCGCTCCCAACCATCCGGCTGACAAAGTCCTGCACCGGCTCATCGGGATGCGCCGCTAGCCAAGCAGTCACCATACCCCCGCGGCTGCGCTTTCCAGCTATGGGATGTGCCGCGTCGTGAGTGTTCGTTTCGCGGTAGTTCGTAAGCACAGCCATGTGGCCGCCCTTGGTCATGCCGAGCCATGTTCCATGCTCAGCTCGGGCCAAATCCCGGCTGGAAATGACCTCGACTTTTCGGCAGTCGTACTCATGCTTGTCGGTAGAGGGCGATTCTGACAGTGCCGTCCACCAGTGAGGTTTGCTAGTTGGCCGAAGGATGTATTCATCTCGATTGTCGATAACAATGAGCGCGTATTTTGGGTGCGCAGTCGTTAGCAGAACGATGCACATTTTTGCCGGGATTTGTTTTGGGACGTTTTGATAAGATCAATCGCTTTCTCGGGAACTTTAAGGTTGAGATGGGCTGACTCAAAGCGAGCTATAGCTGGGTTGCTGGGTCAGCTCCCGGACGATGACGAATGTTTGGATATTCGATTTCGGACGAATGTACAAGGTTACGCCTTTCAAAAGTGACTGGGAACACTTGACCAAAAATGTGGTCGGCCTGGTCTGGTGTATTTATGGATGACCTAGAAATATCTAGGGGCACGGTTCATATTGGACAGCGAGCAACTTGACCAACCTTGATGGTTGTGGTCAACCGTTGTGGTTTAAGTACCTGATCTAACTTCTTCCCAGGCCGAGCCACCATGTGTCAACCTACTGTAGGTGACGCCTAGTGGCAAAGTGACAACGGCGAGAACGACAGGGCAGAAGATACTATTGAATAGGCTGAACGAAGAGCAAAAGGGCAGTGCTCTATACTACGACCCTATATTTTCGTTGGAAAGGGTGGACGATATCATTCGGGATGGTCTGGGTCTGGGCATTAGTGATGGCCTGTCAAACGGCCAATGATGATGACATGCTGGAGTCAGGCCACCAAATACATCATGCACTTCATGCGGCTGCCAAAGTCTAACCTCGGTTTGCCTGTTTCCGCATGTGTATGATAAAGATCATCTTGATCTTGGTGTTTGGGGAATGGTTGCAACTCTCTGAACGGGGAAAGAATACTGACATACGGCGCAGTATTCTAGTATCTATGCCATTCGTAGGATTTGGCCGATGGATGTCCAAACGGTGAGATATGGGAGCGGAGAATGGCGAGAAGGATGGGGAGTCAGGTAGGATATTGGAACACTTCATGAACATTGGTAGAAACCCTGGAATGAAGACCGCTGACTTACAGTACCGTGAGTAAAGTCAAGAAGGGATCTTGAGAGGTAATACCATAGAGCCGCGCAAACTGGACGGTTCCTGGTCGGAGTCACCTCTGTTATGGATCCCAACTCCCCAGATCTTGGAACAGGAGCTCATATGTTGGTGAGCATTCGCCGCAAGAATCACGATATGTGTCATTCATTAAAGATTACTTCACCTGGAGGGGAAAAAGGCACAGAGGCGGTCATCACCTTGCGTGACACCGTGGCCCCCAAGTTGAACGAATTGACGCTTGTCTGTTGGTGAATATTTGACAAACCGAATGAGTCCAACGAACGGAAACTTCCCCGCTGGAGAATCCCCAGCCTGTGGACGGCGCCGCACGACGGTCTCGACGCATCAAGCCAAGGGGATCAGTCAATTCCTTCAGCAGCACGAGCCACGGACATGGTAACAGCGCAGTCGGCCTTTGCCAGTTGCCAGCCCCACTATCACAGGCAGTCTAGGTCCTCCTACGTTCAGTGGCGTCGTCTTGGCAGTTGGCTTAGAGCACGGACCATAAGACACGACCAGCCAGTGAACTGCCGAGGAGAATGTGGGGTGAACATTTGCTGGGGGCAGCCCGGTCGCGGTGCGGACTGCCAGCGTAGAATTTGTTTGTGGACCTGAACGCAAAGAGCACAAAATGCTACGAAGGACGGCAAGTGTGACTCTTCTGTGTGCCTCGCAGCGTGTGCTGACCAATGCCCTTGCTCTGCCCCTGATTGAGCTCTGGGACTGTCCCGTCGTGCAAGTCGAAGACCAGCCCGAGTAGCTGGAGACAATGACGACCTGCTCGAGTCTGCTTTCCAATTGACTCTTGCGAGTTTCGGAGCCAGCTCAACCGAAGTGACGAGATGCTGTCCGAAACGCCAAGCCCTTCTTCTACACTAAGTCCGTAATACGGAAAGTCCACAGTCGGCAGCCGTACTTAGCATCCTGGCAGCGCTCTTGCCTGCAAAACTTGGGATTAAATGTAGCCACCAAGTCTGGGGTTGTCAGTGCTCCAACACTGCAGTGTCAAAGGCGAATTGGCTGAATGTGCGAGCACTATATCCGGCCACGCTTATGTGGCTTGAACCGACACGTCTGCACGCGTTGTTGCTGCGGTTAGTTTGCGTCTCGAAATGGGCTTTGTACGTAGTGTATGTGGATTCGGGGGTGTCTCCCACTGGTTGATCGCTCCAGCCAGCGGAGCAACAAAACGGGATTCTGATGTGTGACGTGATGAGCCCTCGCCGTCTCCAAAGAAGTACGCCAATCACAAGAGCCGATTCCTATTCGGGCGGTCAGGATTCAGGACTCGTTTACACTAAGATTTGGCCGCCGCTGTCTTTTGTGCCACTGCGGGGTCGGGGGGCCATACCTGGTCGGGTATGTACCAGACCGGTACTCCGTCGTAGTAGTGGCCTTTGCCGGATGCCCTGACCAAAAAAATCTCTTATTGACTCATATGAATCTGGTGCTGTCGTGCAGCCGCAAGGGTCCGCGAAAAGTTTAAAACCACAGCTATATCAGCGACATCGGGAAGCCATCCGCATTTCTCAATTCTTCCTCCTTTCAATTTTGCCAACACAGTCCTCCTCAGTCTCCCTCCTTGTCATCTACAGACCAGACAACATGTGCGGAACCGATGCTCCCAACGGCACCAATGGTGCCTCCAATGGCGTGAACGTACGTCGACCACGACTTCCCAATAATCCAACTGTCCCCGAATTCTGGGTTGCCCAAAATGCTAACTGCTATCTACGGTTACAGCCCGCCAACTTCCGCTCCAACCCCTACCAGCCCGTCGGCGACTTCCTCTCCAATGTCGGCAGCTTCAAGATTATCGAGTCCACTCTTCGCGGTTCGTACCAGCACAATAAACACACTGCCTTTTCGACTTCATTCCGCTGACTTCAAAGCCAGAGGGTGAGCAATTCGCCAACGCCTACTTCGACACCGAGACCAAGATCAAGATGTTAGTCATTCCCACTCCCAGTCACAGACCCATTGGCCTTTCGTCGCTTCCGCAGCCCCCGAACCCGGAACCTAGAATTCTCCGAGCTTGAAAACCCGATCTCATGCTGACTTCTCATTCGTTTAGTGCCAAGGGTAACCATGCCAAGCGCCCCGCTTCTTTTCCATTTACAGACAACTGACCCCGGTAATCGGACACAGCCCTTGACGACTTTGGCGTCGATTACATCGAGTTGACCTCTCCCGCTGCTTCGGAGCAGTCTCGGAGAGATTGCGAGGCCATCTGCAAGCTCGGCCTCAAGGTACGTCTCGATGGCATTGTCGGTTCGGAAGCTCACAAGGACCCTCGGCTAACCCAGGTTTCCCACACATAGGCCAAGATCTTGACTCACGTCCGCTGCGATATGCGCGATGCCCAGCTCGCTGTTGAGACTGGTGTCGACGGCCTCGATGTCGTCATTGGCACTTCCAGCTTCCTCCGCGAGCACAGCCACGGCAAGGATATGGCTTACATTGAGAAGACCGCCGTTGAGGTTATCGAGTATGTCAAGTCCAAGGGACTTGAAGTTCGCTGTAAGTTTTACATGCCCCGTTTCGCATACAGCCCAAAACACCCCTTGCCTCCACTAGCTGTTTCGGCCGAGACATCATTCGATCCCGGAATCGGCTCTTTTTTTTCGGCATGGAAGGTCCGCTTGCGCACGGTGTCTACAACTCCGTGCTATCCGGACACGGCGACTACTGACGTATCCCAATTATTGTTCAAACACTATCCTAGTTGGAATTGTACGCTAACATGCGCAGTCTCCTCCGAGGATTCCTTCCGCTCCGATCTCGTCGATCTCCTTTCCCTTTACCGCGCTGTTGACAAGGTCGGCGTCCACCGTGTCGGTATCGCCGATACCGTCGGCTGCGCTTCTCCTCGCCAGGTCTATGACCTCGTCCGTACCCTTCGCGGCGTCGTTTCGTGCGACATCGAGACCCACTTCCACGACGACACTGGCTGCGCCATTGCCAACGCCTACTGTGCTCTCGAGGCTGGTGCCACCCACATCGACACCTCTGTTCTCGGTATCGGCGAGCGTAACGGTATCACCCCTCTCGGTGGCTTGATGGCTCGCATGATCGTCACCAGCCCCGACTACGTCAAGAGCAAGTACAAGCTCCACAAGCTCAAGGAGCTTGAGGATTTGGTCGCCGAGGCTGTTGAGATCAACACCCCCTTCAACAACCCCATCACTGGTTTCTGCGCCTTCACCCACAAGGCTGGTATCCACGCCAAGGCCATCCTCAACAACCCCAGCACCTACGAAATTCTCAACCCTGCCGATTTCGGTCTTACCCGCTACGTCCACTTCGCTTCGCGCTTGACTGGCTGGAACGCTGTCAAGACCCGTGTCGGCCAGCTTGGTCTCGAGATGACCGACGACCAGGTCAAGGAATGGTAAGCGCAATAACTTCATCCCAGCAGATTTTTTGGGATTGAAAAACTGACAGTGACTTTACAGCACCGCCAAGATCAAGGCCCTTGCCGACGTGCGCCCAATCGCCATCGACGACGCCGATTCGATTATCCGTACCTTCCACCTCGGTCTTCACGAGCAGAACAAGGTCCAGCCTCCCGCTGTTGTTGAGAACTAAGCGGAAGCAGACCGTTCGACCGACGGAGTTGTCCTTTAGCATGAAGGGGAATATACCAGGATTTTTACGAGGAGAGATGCTGGCATCATGACGATTTTCTTTTTTCTTGTGTTTGGGGTCATTTTTCACACATCCACCGGAGTTCTTTGAGTACTATAATCTCCCTGTTTGGGGAGCAAAAAGGGGGTTGATTGGGTTAACTGGGGATGACTGAGCAGGCCAATATTGCCGACTGTGTTCCTAATCAGGGGGAATGCTCGTCGACACATGAGCATGAGATAGACAAAATCAACGGGAGACGAAAGTAGCAATGTCACCTGGTTGTCCTTCACCTTTGTTCTTTACAAGTTTCGGTGACCAACGTGACTAGTGCTTCGCTGGATTTGGGTGGGTAGGCGAGTTTGGGGGTCCAGCAACGCCAACTAGGTGACGTTGAGTGGTCAATCTTGTAAGAGTCTTCCATGAAGTCGACAGCTGGCCCCCCTGGTTGGGTATCCAAAGGGACCACAAAGGAGCCGGATCTGCCCGCTCTTAGTCCAGTCCCGAGACAGTGGCTCGGGACTCGGATGAGGAACGGGTACGGATTGCAACACCAGCGACAGATATCACGGGTAGGGCCGCCCACAAAGCCCCCGCTGCTCTGTACTAGGCAAGAAGACGAGTGAAGAACATGCGGAGGACTCCACCAAGAGACCCGACGCCCTGGTACGGACCCCCTGGTATGTCATAGGCGCACAGGGTGCATGAGGTGAAACATCGACACCGGTGATTCGAGACTCGAACGATGTCCCCTCTCACGCTGCTCGCTTAACGGCCTTGCCGTAGTCACCCGCGGGCACAGCGGCTAGGCTACCTAGTCAAGGCCGTTGATATGCGCAACTCCACCTTTCCGGGCTACCGTCCATCGGCCACCAGAAAACGAGTTTCGAGACACTACACTGTGCTACTTTACATGCACATCCACATGGCAATGTCGCTCTGGGTATTAAGCTTGACAAGGTCGAAATCCCTTCGCCTACCTGGACGACTCTGGCGCAACCTACATACCTTGCGAGTGGATAGAGCGAGGAGGTGGAGTTCTGGAACAGGTACCCTGATGAGATCGTTCCAGCTGGGATGGAGTCCGTGGCGTCGGTGACTCATTGGGGTTGTGGTGGAGTCTATACTTACCTAGCTGTCAAACTTCACACACGAAAGGGCCTTCGAAAGCGAGGAAGCACACCAATGCACCTTGTCTATGGGCTGAAAGGCCATAGTAACTAACTTGGTGAGTTCATGAAATGTAGGCCGGCGAGGCCGGGACACCATTAACCCAGCTCGGTCAGTGTCGCTGTCGCTAATGTCTAGTCCAGAGTATAAGGAATGATTACCTCTATCTTACAACCAGTTGTCTTGATCATTGTTTGTGAAAAACATGTGCATTTGCAGTGTCCGTTCGACAGTCATGCCACGTGGGACTGGAGGCAGATTAACAGCACAGCGTCTCAAGGTCGTGCTTTGTGCCAGGTGTGTAAGTGTTCCAGGACGAACTTTGTGCCTCTGGCAAGGCACCTTAGTCAGTCTGTTACGAGAGCACGGCATCTACCTACCTGCTTGCTTCTACTGAACATCTAATAGTTGTTGAGGAACCAGCAACGAGTGTCAAGTAAGTGATGCCCGTAACGGCAAGCCATGTACGGTTGCCAAGAGATGTGTACCGGAACATCAGCGGAGCTTTAGAGACCCACACCATCGGACCTGCGCCGGACACCCCGGCCCTCCGGCAGTTACCCGGACTAGTATCTGCTACTCTGACAGCGGGAGGGTCCGTTTGACTCCACACTTCGCCGTGCCCGTACGGTAGGGTTAAAATGGCGAGAGCACCTCACACAGCAGAGTGAGCCGACTGATGAAATTCAGGTTCGAGAAAACAGAAAAGTAAAGTCTCGATGATAAGGTATGTAAAGTAATCCCCCTTGATATTTCTTCATGACATCGGCCGACAGAAGCCTCACAAAGCAGTGCAGTCGTGCAAGCGCAAGTGCAACAAGATCGAGACATCGATTTGTAGTAAGGCACCCGGCAGACCCTTTGTGCTTCCAGGCCACAAAAAGAGGCCATTTTCGAAGTCAGGGTTCAACCTTGTGTTTTGTTTGCATACGACATTACTAACTTCTTATTTTCCTCTGTTGTTGTGGTTGGGCAATGGCTACCACCAAGTTCTCGTGATGCCAAAACCCTTTGGCGGTTGTCTGGTGGTCGTGTGGTAGGCGTTGGGCTAAACTGAGAGAGGGAAAAAAAAGGAAAAAAAAAAAAAAAAAAAAGAAGCCAACGAATGACAACGACGTCATTGTACATACTGTAGGTGAGCTACTTAGCCCTAGTACACTAGCTATAATTTTCTGGACTAATTTTCTCACCTGGCTGGCCCAACAAGCGGGGACGGGACTGGGCAACCTGAAGCTGTTTGTGACAGACAATGAGCCTTCGTTGGAGAAAAGAATGATGAACATGAAAATGAAGATATAGCCAAAGAAAGAAAAATAAAAATAAACCCAAATCCGATTGCAGGTTTGGAAGAGGGAAAAAATTCCGGTCCACATTCGCGTCGAGGTGTCTTTGGCTTTTGCTGCCAGTGGTGTTTTGCCTGTTAGCCGAGCGCCGAGCTGCTGCTCAAGGGTCGGATATGCCTGATTCAGAGTGAGACATTCTGTGCAATCCCGGAATCCCCTCATTCACAAGGTAGACGACATATGCTGTGCTTGCGAATTTTCCGGTACACTACTTATTGATGAGTGATAGGAGCAACAGGTAGTTCTTTGTAGAGCGACAGCATGGATGCTCCCTGTCCGGCATCGGGATGCGGTGAAAGTGATAATAGATGTTAATGGCCACCACTCAAAACAGACTTTCGCACTAACAAGAACTATTGACCGCAGCAGTTAACACCAGATATCCCTTGCCCGTGATTCATAACAAGGGCAGAAAATAAGGTTGATGCTGAGCAATGCAGCAACCCGAACAAACTACATTGTGTTTCTCCTCACTTGATCCTCTCCACACTCAAGCAGCAAGGACTTTGTGTGCGTGACAGCCGAACACGCGGATGGTTGCGTCGTAAGGCTCTATTTTCCTTGTCAAGGGCCCTGAACGCCTGATGCGCTTGAAACCTCTCCATATCGGAATAGTCTAGTTGGCTGGATGTCAACCTTGCTTCTATGAGCTTGCCCCATTTTCAGCGCTAGAGAGGACCCTTTTCGGGAGTCAACGAAGTCGTATCGTGAACTGGCGATGATCTTGGCACATGGCACATTTCGGTGAAGATTCCATCGTGTTCTGGGCACCTTTGTGTGTCTACCTACGAGGACCTCATGCTGCCTCTTATGACAGCACGGCCATATGTCAACCGTGAACCTCCCAAGCCATAAAACTTCCACTCTTTTCAGTCACATCAATAGAGGTAACGACGACCTAACTGACACTCTCGCAACGGCATTTTGAAACAGTGGCAGCATCCCTTGCAAAGTTACCGAAGCGGGGTGTACCAGAGAGGAAGCGACCAGTCACGAAGCCCCCAAAGCAAGATAGATCCCTACGCTGTCCCCACCACTAGCTTAACACCTTTGATGCAACTGTCGTCATAGGGCCGACATCTTGGACATCGTTCGTCCAAACTTGAACTTCGTCCCATCTCTTCCGAGTCCTCGCTTAACCGCTGGTTGTCACCTAATTCGACTAAAACCAGACCTGATCCCCAGGAACGCGCGGCACTTGCCATCCCACGTTGACCGATTTCCATCAAGATATCCACCAACCTGCTCTCATCTTTTCGCCTTCTCGTCATATTACATACCTACGGTCCCATCGTCTTCGCCACGCTCTACTTTAGTGTCGAGTAGCTGTACTCTACTGCGTAGCGAAGGAAGAGCATCCGATCATCACCTACAAGGATCAGCATATCTTACCCGACCCCTGCCATGGCTGGTCGAGCCTCGTTCCCAAACCTGGGTCGGACCAGTGTCGCTCCCAACCGCTCTGCACGGTGGGACCGAGATTTCTTTGATGAACGGGAACATGACATGACCCTTGAGCGTGGGCGCGGCTCTGGTCGTGACCGATTCGAAGCCCTTCCCATCCGAACTCGCAACCCGGACGACGATGATGACTACTTTCGCCAGAGCCGTCGTGTACCTCCGCCTAGGGAGCACTCCGTCGATGGACGCTTTATGCACGACCGCCGAGCCCGCCGCCCTCATTTCGACGAGGAAGAGGACGACGATCTCCTTTTTCGTGAGCGGCGCCGTGTCATGTACGACGATATCGAGACTCCCCGTCCTCCCTCTACCACGCGCCGACGACGGTCTCCTTCCGCAAGTTCCTTCGTCCGCCGAAGACCATCTTCCGAAAGAGAAAGATTCCGCAGCCCATCTCCCCCAACACGCCCTACTGCGAGGATGAGGAGACGTACCTCCAGTGTCGATACATATGATCGAAAGCCCAAGGGCTTCTACGACCGCGAAGAGTATGACCCGCCCGCCAGAAGGTCCGACTACCGCATTCCTCCCAATGTGCCGATCCCGCTGCCTAGGCACAAGGCTTTGCCTCCTCCAAGAGTTTATGCCGAGCACGACTACTTCCAAGATATCCAAGTTTCGGATCCTTATCGATATGGTGACGAAGACTTCCATGCGTTCCCTGGGGGAGAAAAGTTCCGTGAGCGCGAGGTCGAGAAGGAAGTTATCCACACAAGGCGCGGCCGGAGAGACCGAAGCAGGGACTCGCGTACTTCCCGTGCCACCAGTCGTAGCCGTCGAAGCAGCCGCCGAAGCAGATCGGTGGCATCAAGCACCAGCAGCTCTTCGAGTAGCAGCGGCGGTACTACCATCACAAGCAAGAGCGAGTATCCGAAGAAGGGAAAGACAAGAATCCCCTCTCGCTTACTCTCGAGGCGGGCTCTCATTGAAAGTGGCTTTCCTTTTGTCGAGGAGGTAGGTTCATGACTTTGTTTTTTTGGACCGGCACAGTTTCTCGCTAACACTTTCTTCAAGGGAACTACTACCATTATACAGAAGGCTCTCGGTCAAGAGCATATCGATCATCTGCTCAAAATGAGCGACGAGTACAAGAAGGGTAAGTGTCCAGTTTCAAGTTGGTATTGACTTCAGGCTAAGGCAAATCCAGCTGAACTTGAGATCCACGCCGCTCGCTCGAGTGCCGGCGATGTCATTGAGGAACGCGAAGAATCTCGCACGGAGATCATCGAATACACCGACACAGCTATTCCAGGGCCACCACATCATACGACACACTACACTCAAACCACTACCCATGCTCACCCGCATGTTCATACCACCACCGTACATACCCACTCGCCTGTTCAAGCCACATACACCCAGCCAGTGATGGTAAACGCGACACCGCCCGTACATACTCAACAAGTCGACTTCGCAAAGACTGTACAGGTCCGCGACGTCTCTCCTTCACGGGCTTCCTCCTACAGCTCATGGGATAGCACCTCCTCTTGGACCGACTTGACCTGCACGACTGGTACCACATGCTCTACCTGCTCTACTGCAACAGTCGCACCTCGAGGACATGTACACACGCCCCAAGTTGTCCACGTCGCACACCCAGACGAATTTTCCAAGGGGTTGATGATTCTCGATAAGAGTCACAGCATGAGTCGAAGCCGCAGTCGCCATCGCAGTCAAAGCCGCAGTCGCCATCACAGTCGTCATCGCAGTCGCCATCGCAGTAGCCATCGCAGTCGCCATCGTAGTCAAAGCCGCCGAAGCCGTAGCCGCCACCATTCGTACGAAAAAGAACGACACGGCAGCAGAGGCAATCTCGTTCTCGCCGAGCGCCTAGCCACCGGCGAGCTTGTTCTGCATGAGGAAGAAGTCGAGAGGATCGAGGAGCCCAGGAGGGGTGTGAGGCTTGAGAAGGACAAGAGAGGTAGGATGTCTATCAGTGTGCCGAGGAATCGCCGATAAAGCGTCACTTCCGGTGCGTTTGTCAAGTGTGATTTTCTTGGGTTGTGTGGAGCGTTGGGACAGACGTGCTAACCATTTGGGGTTTACAGGTCCTCCGCCGAGGTTGGTGAAGGCTATGTTGGCTACCTTGACTTGAGAAGAAACGGTCAGCTAGTGGCTAAACGCATTGTCTGTCATGATTACTTCCAGGCTCGGATGTGTTTTGTCTTTTTTACTGTTCTTGGATACCCGACTTATGCGCTCTCTTCTTTATAATGGTAATGATTTTGGAATGTGATGAGCCATGTTACATGACTGATGTTACAAATTCAAATGTTGTTGGAACGGGCACTCAACGTCGGTGGCAGTGGAAGTTATCTTTTGGCGTATTGGATAAACATTTGGCGGTTCATTTCGTTCATCAAAAATGATACCTTTTCAGAGCGAACCATTCCCCCCTGATATACCTGTCGAGCGCGATGTTCATTCCCGTTTACCTTCTGGTCGAATAATCATGGTATCACATTGTCTACCACATCTGAGAATCAAACTCACATGCGCAAGTGCAGTTGAACTCGCTTTTATCAATTCTTAAGCCCCTTGACATACCCGATCTTCCGGGTTACTTCAAGATTTATGTTTAGCCCTTCGCGACGCCTCAAGCCTTCGTTGTTTTCTCCCCAGCTGCCTCCTCCTGGGTCTTCTTGGTCGTCTGCAGCAAGCTGCCCTTCGCAACAATATCAAGAGCGTGGCGAGACAAGCTGTCCTGCGCCGATCTGGCAAAAACGCTGCCGACTTTGGGCTTGCTAGCTCTGGAATACTCATAACCTGGACATGATCGGTGTGATTGCATCTTACTTCTCTGTGTCGCCAGCTCGGCGCGACGCTTGGAGTCGGCGCTGGAGATGGGCTTTAAATATGGAAGAAGGACCCAAGGTGAAGGGGCAAGCGGCAATCAAGGTCCATGTACAGTTATTTGTGCAAGATTCACTGCCGGCGGTGGTGTTCAAGGCCATGGGCAGTTGGGGCGTCGGTCAAGGCTCCGAACATGCCTCTACCTCCAAACCTGAAGGTGATTGACTCCCTTCAAGGTTTCGGGAAAAATCACAAGATACATGATCCGATGACCTTGTGACTGCTTTTGGTTGTTTTGCAAGTCATGCTGGATAAGCGGTAGTCGTTTGACATGGTGATGGATGGGTGATAGGTAAACCATCCAGGGAAAGGTGTACAAGGGGCATCACTTGATGTTCAGATTATGGTCAGGTAAGATCGTCCTTTGGTTTCAACTCCTCTGTTCGCACTAAAACTCCGCGAATGCTGCCTCGGCCATCATCCATCAAGATCTCCAGATTCCTCACCCCTCTCGTGACTTTTACCCACACTACATCCGAGTTTCCCATCTGATACACCACCGATGACAAATTGTGCTGGGCTAAAACATCTTCTGCTGTTGTGGGCTGAGCCAATTCCTTCTACAGCACGAGTTAGAGAATGACGTCTTGCTTGAACAAGTGAAAGAAGTACATCTCACCTTGGGTGTGGATGATTACCTACAAGCGGAAGCGACGACCGCGTCGTTACTTCTCCGCTTGAGAAGCTCTCATCTTCTCCTGTCTCTCAAAAGCGGCCAAGTCCTTCTTAATATCACTTTGGATCCTTGGGAGGATCTGCTCCCGAAGTATTTCTAAAGCACGCGGCGTCAAAGTAACCTTCGGGCTCGCGACATAAGACATATTGGGGGTGATCTTGGGGGTAGTCGTGTTTTCGTCAACTTTGGCGGTCTTGGACGAATGGTCGGACGTCTCGTTGGCCGGCATACTGTCGAAATATTCACGTCTGGCGTAAAGAGTTAAGTGGGAGTAGGCGGTGAGATTTGAGTGAGTGGATGGTTTATCTACCTTGACGATGTGCAAGTTGGAAAGTTATTGGAGTTGTGCGGTGCAGGTTGGAATACTTGATGGAAGATGATGTTTGGAGAAGAATGAATAGGTAGTCGTAAACTTTGGGGGGATGGTTTATGGCTTTAGCTAAGGGATCGAAAACCGAGGCCGCAAGTCACTTGGGATGAGTAAGGTAGTACCGTAATGACGGCAATCAAGGGTTACGCCAAACATGCGTCGACCGAAACACTCCAGCGAAGGGGAAGGTAATGATGCATTCTTGGTCGACGTCGCTACACCTTGGTCAAGGAGAATCACTAACAGAATGAGGAAACAAGGTACGTGGGAGGAATACTCAGCATTTGCATGATACCTCTCAGCCGAACAATTAAGGCGAGTAAAATTGCTTTTGAGTCTCAACCCTTCCCTTAGAAGAAAACCATTCGGGTACTAATTCCTTCGCAAAACTGTAGAGACACCATCTGTTTCATGAGCAAACATGAAATAAACACAAAGGGAATGCCGACTGTCCGTCTACCAGTTTCTCTGGTATACCCCAAGTCCCTCAAGCCAGAATATGATTCAAACCACCCCCAACATCCCCACTTCCCAACCAGTGCCGAGTCGTGTCATGCTCCGTACATAGTTTCAGGGAAGTAGAGGTAGGTATCTATACTATGAGTTAGCGGCTGACAATGTATTCGTGTAGAAGAAGCGAGAAGGGTAGAGGGCGAACTCTCCCACAAAAAACCTACCTTTATGAACCCGTTTTTTCCTGTAGTTCTTGCACCTCCCGCATCAGCAAGCGCAATTTCTCATTGGAAATCTCGAGCGCATCGTGCATTTCGCGTGTCGTGGAGAGCACCTGATCACAGAAAATTCCAACTGCACGACGGGAGTTGTCTGCCTTGGGCTCGTTATTGGCGAGTGTCGCCTCTTCAACGGGGCGAGCGGCGGTGGATGCGGGAACGCCTTGGACGCTTTGCTTGTCCATTTTTGTAAAGATGCTGCTGGACGAAGGGTAGGTAGGCGTCTGGAGTAAGTGGTAGTCAATATATAAGGGGGTGGTGGATACGCCACATATACTGGTGAAGCTAAAAGGTGCAATAGAGTGTTTCGGAATGGACAGCTCTCTGTGGACTGACAAGGGCAGGAGCAGGTGTATGTTTGGAAGCAAGGAAAGAAGCTTTGAGTGGTGGATTGAGCTCCTTAAATACGAAATTGGGGGAAGTGCCAAGGTCGCACTTCACCGACGATGACTGTAGGTTTTCGATCCCCATTATTGGGTTCTGTTGTTTTGCTGGGGTGAAGGTCTGCTCTTTTTTTGCAAGAAGCTAGATACCCGGAACGAAATATTCGTAGCTGAAGCAACAACGCCGGTGGTTGTACTACTCTGAGAAAAGCCGACTGTGAATTAATTTACGAGTGTCTCCTGATAGTATGGGGTCTGCGCATCCACTGCCTCGGGGCTACTGGTTACGATCACAATCTGACACGCCCACGTCTTGTAGGCAATAGGCTGACAACCAGATGACCGAGGCTTTTAATAAACGTACTTATTTCTTCTCGTTGACTTCTATGTCCGTGTCTTCCTGGGATTCTTCAGTGACCATCTCGGGGCTTCCGATCTACGTCCTCCTCTTCTTCGCTTGATTTGCATCGTCACTGTCACCCTTTCCTTTTCTATTCCCGTGGCAGTCTTGAATTATCTGCTCCTTCTCTTCCTATTCCACGCTAGAGTGGTAACCTCTTTGTCATCTCCAGCTTTGCCCTTCTGGCAGCAACATGGAGATTTCAATGCCTGTTCTCTTGTTCCTCCGCCTTCTCCTTAATACCAGCATGGGCTGAATGCAAGCTTTCCATTTGCGTTCTGCTTTGATATTCATCCTCTGAGGAGTGGCAAGTGTTTTATTTCGAGTCAAGTCTTGCCCTGGACTTTCGACGCCGCCTTCTTCTGGGCCTGATTCTCTCGGAAAGCGCGCATGCCTGGAATGTATGTGACCATGTTGTGTCTTGTAATAATATAGGTTCTTTTGAAACGTAGAAGACTTCCGTACATTTTAGCATCAAATACCCAATCTTATGTCATGCTAGAGAAAGGGGTGATTGGACGATCTTCCCAGAAAGACGTAAAACCATAGACAAGAGGCACGGCATATGGAGCAAGGCATGGTTGTAGGTTATAGATTTAGATACCTCTATGTACCTACACTTCAATCAAGTATTGGGGAAAGGATGTACTGATATTTGCCCTTACTATGACTCTGATGCCGAAAACTCATGCACCCAGTCCAAACTGTGCGCTTGAAGAGTCTTGAGACACTTATGATCTCTCTTACGACAATGCAGGTTATATTCCATCAGGATTTAGCCGTGGTTTCAACCAAGTGATATCAAAATAGTGGTATAATTGAACATGATTTGCCAAACACATTGGATACCTAAATATTCCATTCTTCATCACAACTCCAAACGTCTAACTATTCTCCCTTTCTCCAGGTGAACTACATTGCGTTGCTGGTATATACATGAGCTAACAATTCAAATGTGAACGCTTTGACTCCCAGTCTTACCTCTTGATGTATGCTCCTGTTCTATTCCAAATCCGTATGTACAAAGCTTTCAAACATTCCGCCTTCACCATCGAACAAAGACATTACCGATCGGGTGACTCGGGGTCAAACAAAGGCAAGTTGAGACAACGGCAAGCCGGGTCGCTTCACGACCATTTGAATTGCCTGTCTCGTCTGTATAGCCGGGCATTCTCAGCGGCGCCATTTTTGTGCTTCCTGGATGTGTGGAAATCTTGGTTAGGGATTTGAATAGGTACTGGGGGTACCGGTAAAAGGGGCCCATTATAGACATACCTTACTTGGGAGCAGTCATAGCTACAAGCTTCTTCCTGGGATACTTTGGCTGCGTCCTCGGCTTCGGACCAGCCCTCCTCCTACCCTGGACAATCTCTCTGCGTTCCTCCTCCTCGGGCATCTCCTCCTCGGGTACATCCTCCATCTCGATGTCATCGGGATCTACGGCCTCAGCGCTGACTTCCTCTTCAGTGCTCGCCCTCCGGGCCCTTCTCTCTTCCCATTCGGCGAGAATCTGTGCTGAAGTGTCTACAACATTTTCTGCCGGCTCCTGTAAACCCAGTAGTATCGTGATTAGTACATTGTATAACGAAAAAAAAAAAAAAAAAAAAAAAAAAAAAAAAAAAAAAAAAAAAAGGACAAGACAGGACAGAGCAGGACAGGGGGTCAGCACATACCCAGGTTGGATCGTATTTCTCACCAGTCTCCGGGTTATCTTCCCAGTCTACCAAGTACTGGAGTTGACCGTCAGAGTCCACTTGTTCCGCAATAATGTCCCGGACTTCCCACAATTGCATTGGATCATAGGCCTCGTCTTCGGACTCCTCTTCGGACTCGTCTTCGGACTCCTTGGCCTTCTTGGCTTTCTTGTTAGACGCCTTCTTCTTGTTCTTCCTTTTCGGAGATTTGGCCTTTCTAGCCGGCTTTTTGTTCGCGGCGGATTTCGCTCTCTTCCTAGGTCTTTCCTCGGGCTCCTCGCTCTCCTCGGCTTCCTCTTCGTCATCCTCGTCATCGTCGTCAGATGCTCTTTTTCTCTTCCCGCCTGCCGCTTTTGTTGTCTTGCGCCTCTTGGCTGCAGGTTCCTCTTCGGCTTCCTCTTCGGCTTCCTCTGCAGGGGCCTCCTCAGGTTCCTCCTCGGATTCATCCCCGGGGGCTGGAGGTTCGTTTTGCGCGGTCATTCTTTGCGGCACGGTACGGATATTCAGCCCTGCGAGACGCTTGTTGGGGTTGATTCCCTGGGCTCTGAGAGCGGCCTTGTCCGAATGTGCCCCACGGGCGGTAGCGAGCGTTCTCTTAGGCATTGTGGTTGAAGGCTAACGGATTGCTGAAGGTGAGAAAGCTAGCAAGGTTTCTAAACTGGATAAAAATGCGGATGACATCTTTCTATGTTCACATTCACTGGAGTTTATATATATTTTAGTGATTGGTAACATGAGGAACATGCTGTTAGAGGGCACAAGGTTCCACGCTGCTACTCGAAGGTGACTCGATGGTAGACGACTCAAAGACAGACGACACAAAGCCGGACGAAACAAAGGCAACCGAAACAAAGGTAGACAACTCGAAAATAGACGATTCGAAGATGTACGACTCAAAGGGGACGACACAAAGCTGAGTAAATCAACTCATTGTCTGACAGGTTGTGGCTCCTGCTTCCTCGGACAATCTCGGTATTGTCACATTTATCTCGAAACAATGCTCACCCTCAGCCAGGTACAACTTGAAAGTTCCAGGCACTTCACCTCCGCCTCCAACAAAGAAATGATCATGTTCTATGGTTATCAAATCTTGTGGACAGTTGGTGACACGAAACTTGTGTGTTATCGAGCGTCAAGCGGCGATATGGCAATGTTTCCCATGAGACTAAGGTATATGTCACTCAACAAGCTATGTATGCCAGAGGTCAAGATGCATGGTTATCGGTTACTAATGACCTGAAATGAAGAGGGAAGATGACTTGGGATCATTGACCCATCGGCTGCTAAACTTATGGGAGAAACCATTTCCACGATCAGCTCGTGACTTTGGCCATGGTCACAAGCCCAGCGTCTATGTTCGAGGTTCAAAGACTTGAATAATCCAGGTATTCACCAGGTGTCCTTCTATGAATGAAGGATGTGGACTGGTAGAGCTTATGTATATTCAACATGAAACGGCTGCGAACATTCAGGATGTAATCGTCGAGAGTAAGCAGGCACCTCGAATACGTAGACGTGGTAAGGGGTACGCTTCACAGAGAAAGTAAAAACGTTCCGAAGAATTCAAAATGACAAGCATGAAGCAAGTAACAACACAAGAACAATGGAAGAGACCAGTCACTCTCCGAGATGGAAAAATTCTTGTTTCAGAGTGTTGTTGGAATTAAAAATATATAAATCGCAACTAGGACTGTCCTTTGGTCGGACGCCCATGCACTTGGCCCCTTGCGATTTGTCAACTTTGACCCTGAACTTTTTCTTGGAAATGACCTTATCAGACTCGCCGGTCTTGCCGCTAGCATACCTGTTACTAGCAGGTAAACGTTAATGCATAGAAGCCACCCAGAGCCAGATACAGTCAAGACTGCCACTTTCCAGTCCTTCTCCCAAAACAAATTGTTCCTGTACCGTTATATACGAATACATATCTTTCCTGCCATACAGCACTGACTGTGGACCCCAGAGGGCGAAACGATGGGCGGAATGGTTGACGTGGCTGTAATGGATAACTTGCCGATGTTAAGTGTAACACGCTTCGACATCGGCCGCGGAGACACTTCTCCACCTCTTCATGTAAATACCATCGCCTCAGCGTCTCAGATTTCCTCTTCATCCTCGACGACATGCAGAGAAGGGTACTCGAAGCCCCAAACGCTACATCTGATACATTTGCGGAGGTCGGTACAGTGGGCTTTGGCCGTGGTCCTTTGGGCCCTTCCAGGCTCGGGCTTAACCTTGGGCCCAGCCTCTTGCTCAGGGTCGTCCTCATGCTCGGCCTCAGGCTGAGGATCGGGCTCGTCATGAGGTTCTGAGCTATTGACAACCATGGTGGAGTCAGAGGCTGAATTGGAAGACGACTTGGAAGACAGCTCGTCCTTGATTTTCTGAATGGCTCTACGGTTAGAGGAAGCGGTGGAGGACCGAAGAGTCGGCCCGGAGTACTGCTCCTTCTTGACATCAGCGGCAGAGGAAATAGTTGAGGAGCGAAGGGTTGGTCCGGAATACGGCTTCTTGGATTTGCCGGCAGCGGAGGTGGTCGACGAGCGAGGAGTCGGTCCGTCAAACGACGCAGAAGACATCTCATCCTTTATTTTCTGAATTTTCTTGATGTTGTTGGCATGGGAAGCGGCAGAAGACCGGAGAGTCGGTCCGGTGTACGGCTCTTTCTTAGGTCCTTTCTTAGCATTACCGGCAGACGAAGTGGTGGGGGAGCGAAGAGTTCTCCCAGGATATGGCTTCTCAGCTTTGACGGCAGCGGAAGCAGTCGAGGAGCGAAGAGTCGGTCCGGAATATGGCTCGGGAGACTTCGGCTCAGCCTTGACTTTGCGAGAGGCTGGCTCAGACTTCTTGGGCGAAGGCGTAACGGACATTCTCGGCGGATCCCAAATGGGACGAGGGGCCCCCTTTGCCTTCAGGGCCATTGCAAGGCGCTTGTTGAGGTTGACACCTGCAGCCTTGGACTCAGCTTTCTCCTCGCGAGAGGCGCGAAGAGCAGACTTTGAACGACCCATGGTGGTTGCGGGGTACATGCGATGTGGCCAGGTAGGTGTAATCCTGAGGAGTGGTGGCTTAGGTTTTTGATACACCTCGTCGCAAAGCAGAGTTGTCTTGCTGCTCCTTGTTGCGAGAAGCTTGGTCCCAGGGTAAACAGTGCTGTAACCACGACTGCACTTGGTAGTAGGCCGGCGCTCAGAGATAAGTTGCCGCGAGTTCTGGGAGACTGAAGAGGGCCTTCATGTCGCGTATGTGGTCTCGAGCTGCGAAGGAGGTTCGCGCTTGTTGGTATTTCACCTGTACTGATCGCTTCAACTCGCAAAAATCGTTCTACTCGAAGAAGGGTTGAGTTCTGAAGGTGCGCGTAGTTGATTGCCAGTGGTTTTTTCTTGAACCTGCGGTCAGTCAGATTGCTAGTTGATATAAGACGAGGAGGGGTCACTCAAGGGATTACTTGCGAGTGCGCGTAACTATTTACAGTGAATGAACGCGAGGAGAGGCTCCAGAGCACCGCGGAGTAACGGAGAAAAGGAAGAAAAAGTAGCAGGTTGGTGGCGGTGTTTGAAACCTTGGATGCGCGTATACGCGTTAATCGTTGCAACCAGGACGGTGAAGTGAAGTGCTCGAGAGAGCGCTCAAGTTCGCGAAGGAAAGGTGCATCAACGGCAGATCCGAGTATGCAAATTTGAATACCAATCCTGAGAAACTGTTGCCGCGGAGTCCAGATTGAGGTGACTGTTCCCGTTCCGGCCTCGAAGGAAAAAAGAAGTTCCCTGATTGGAATCCCGTATGACCTGCCTGTGAACGCAATAGCCCAGAATTGGGCTCCAGGCCACTTCGAAACGACACGAATCTTTGCCTGCCTCTGAAATGTGAAGTGTCCCATGTGCACCCCTCTGTCTAAACCCGTTTCGCCGCAACACTTGTTCACGATTTCAATCTTCGGCCTGTTTCGAGAAGGCGAGAAGGTGGAATCCAGCAGCTGTAACGATCCAAGTTATCGGTCATCTTATTCTGAACACTTGTGCATTTGTCCTTTATTTCGCAGTCACAGAGTCCGGGAAACGATCGCGGAACGAGCTAGAGGAATACAGGCACTGTAAGGAGAGATTGGGCGATCCGACTCGAAAGACTGCTAGAGACCCTGTCCGGCAACCAGACAAGTCCGTAGATAGATTTCGGAGGGTCTCTATAAGACCAAATCCGCCGCCCATGGTAAGACTGTCGGAGCCATGTCCACTATCAAGATACCGGCCTGTCGGTGTCGGTGATGGCATCACTTGTAGACCGGAGATGCTAGGCTTGTCGTAAGAGGATGGAGCAGCCATTCGGCCGGAAGTTAAGGCCTTCTCCTCTCGACACAGAGCAGCCGAAGTTCCATACGCCAGCAAGCCCGTGGCTTCATCCTTCCCAGTATCCGGATCTGTTCTTCGTACTCCTTATCTCTCTGTTCGGCATGCGGGAAGTTGTACCTCGTTCTCGTCGCGGGTGGCTCTCGGACGGCCTCTTTACTTGGTATGCCTCGCGTTAGGCTGCTTCTCTCGATACAATGTCGGGAAACGGCGGAGTATCTAGGGTTGGTTGGCGGCGACGCTATTGTCGATGCCGAAGCGAAGACTTAGATTGGTCGGTCAGCAGAGATTATGGAAAAAGCCAGTTTGTTGTGTACTTCTCAGTTTTGCGGAGAGCTTCAGAATAACTGTTAGATTTGTGGTGTTGTGTTCTTGCTTTCTTTCTATGGGCTGGTTGCAGAGGGAAGTCAGCGGGTAGGCACGATCAGAGGGGGGATGCAACAAAGTGGGATGCATACTGCCACTGAATTAGATGCCATCCTATCCTGATTACTGCTTTCTGCGCTATAGCAGTGTTAGCGCAATAACATCCGCCATGAATTCCTCTTTGGGTTCCTCAAAGTGCCGTGCATCTCGGGTCTTGGCGCATTTCCCATGCAGACTCGATTTCTTTTCCCACCCGTCAGCATCGATGCGGCGTGGAGGAATCATCACACTCTTCTGTCTCTGCTGCTGTGTTTTCTGTCTCTTCACTTTGCCTCGAAAACTCAACACTTGGCCAGCGAAAAATAATTCGCTGTTGTTCTAGGATTGTCTGAACTGAACTGCCTGTCTGACCCGGCTAGTCAGAATACTCACCGAGATCTAGTCCAAAAAAACAAAGTGGTCACAACGAACAGGGGAATAACACAGCGAGAAAGGCAAGGACGGGATGTGAAAGGGAGCAAAATGTGTTCCAAATTTCCTATTATTCAGACATGTCTAAATCCAAACTATGAAGTACAGTCACACTAGCCCCAACATTCCCATGTTTATGTTGCTGCCGTGCCCCAGCAGCTTTTAGTACGTATCATTAATGCTGCATGTGTGGTTGTTGTGGGCAACGGTAGTGGTGATGGAGGGGAGGAAAAGAAAACCAAGAAACCCAAAAGAAGACGACGATGTGGTGCTATGAAGGGGGAAACGGTTCAGTTACGTTCTGTCAGGACGGCTTGTTGCCATCGATGTGGAAGGAAGGCAAGCTTGAGTTCAGGGCACAGAGAACCCAGGCAGGCACACGAAAGTAGCGAGCAGTGGTAAGTACGTGGAAGTACGTACCGGCACCTACCTCTACCACCAGACATACATACCCGGGGCTCCTTCGTTCGGGGTATATGTATTGGATCTGTGTGTGCTACTTTCAACAAAGCGCGGTTGGCGTAGTGGTTTAACGCGTACACTTCAAAAACTTGTGCTGAGGGATCTGGCTCCGAGGACGCACCACACAATTTGTGTGAAGCAGAAGCGGCGTGGCGACCCGCAGTACTAACCAAAAAGTGTAAGACCCCGGGTTTGAATCCCGGACCGCGCACGCATTTCTTTTTTCTTGTTTCGCATTTGTTTTCCTCGGTGTTTCTCCTTCCGCTTGATCTTGGCGTTGGTTGATCATGTTCCTGTCCGCCCTTGTCTGTCGATGGAATACAGTGGATGTCATTTACTCGGAGCTGCCGGGCAGGAAAAAAAAATGGAAAAGAAGATGATTACTTCTTTTGGTCCTTCTTCTGGTCCTTCTCCTTCTTGTCCTGTTGCTTATTGTCCTCATCCTTCTTCTTGTTCGGATCGGGTGCAGTCATCCGCCTCACCGTGAAATTAGGCGTGAGCTTCTTCTCGGGCATTTTGGATCGTGGGTGGAGATAATGGAGAACCGGTTCTAGATAGCTCTGGGTTGTGATGATATTCTTTTTGCTGTCTTGAATGGTTCTCTGTCGAAGCTGGTTTGGAGAGAGAAGCGGGAACATTAGGTTGGGGTGATGGTGCCATTTTTATACTGAAAATGCTCCCTAGTTGTGCGGAATTGAACACGGGTAATGTCCTATAAAGACCGTAAATAATTGTTTGCCAGGGTACGTATGAGAGTTCTAGGACTGATGCTGTTCAGTGGAACAACTTGCCATCCACGGGATGAAGACATCAAGCTTCGAGCTTCGGCGTGGAGCTTCGAGACTAAACATTCTTCCTTTGTCGACGGGATGAGACAGTTTGAATACCGGCTTAATTGAAAGGCGAACAACTGATACCCCTGTTCGCCGTCGTTAGTACCTAGCCATGTTTTGGTTTTTCACCATCCTTTTCGCTCGGATTAAACTGTCAAAGATCCCTTTTCTGTGTCGAGTTCAACGTTTCTGTTCAACACAGCTGTCTTTGTAGACACAGCCCGGCTCCTCGGAATGTACAACAATTTATGCTACTTCCAACCCAGAATTGGCACTTCGGTGCCTAGGTCAAGAGTTACTTTGTTCAAATCCAAAGGCAGCGGGACGACGACTTAATAACACCATAACAAAAAGTGCATGAACTTCGTCTACATGAATACCACCATGCGAACGAGGGCAAATGATGGCATGGGGTTTGATAAAGAATTGAATGAATTGAAGGACTTGAAATTGAAGACCGCGAGGGCGGTTAAAACTATGTGCAAGAATGTCAAAAACGCGGCTGGTCATCCTCCCGACCAACCCGCCGTTGATCGTAGATGAGACCCCAATTAAATATTACTCCCTAGAGGCACTTACCCCATCCCCGTTACTCCGAGTCCTCAGTTCTCCGCCTCCCAGGCCTATTCCTTCCTTTCTTTTTCCCTCCCCTAGGAGGTCTCGTCGACCCTCCTGCACAACTCCCCAAGTCCAAGCCCACGGCACCCCTTAATTCTCCTGGACACCCCCTGGCGCATTCGAGTTTACGGGCCCCTCAGCTTCCACAAGCTCCAAATCCGCAATGTCATAATCCCACGTCGTCAAGTTACCAACATTGGCGTCACTGTGCTTCACCCACCAAGGCACCCACCTCTCGGCACCGGTATACCCAACCTCCCTAACCGCAATCCACCTCCACTCGTTGTACAAATCATTGCCATATCTCAGTAGAAGCCTCGTCTCATTCTTGGCCTGGTTACAAACCTTCTTGACCTTCCAATCCTTATACAGATTCACGGTCCCTTCCTCATCTGGTCTGTACGTCTGCACCAGCCTGTACGCGTCTGGCACGCCCTCGGTGCCGGAAAGGGCGTAGTAGCCGGGCACTGGAGGAGGGTGAGGGTTGGTGGGAACGACGTAGAGGAGAGAGGGGGTAGTATCGTTGATGTAGATGCGCGAGAAGTGGTCGGCAGGATTGTACGGGGCGTGCGAGACGCCGGGGGAGATCCAGGGGATCGAGTTGTTTAGGCGCAGACGCTGGCCGGAGATGACGGAGTTGCCGCCGATGAAGCGGAAGAAGCCATCGAAGTCAGCGAGGGCAGGAGAGACGGCGAGGGCGCTGAGCGCAGTAAGAAGGGTAGCAGTTGATTTCATTTTGGTTGGTGATTTGATGGTGGTGGTGAGAAGGAGGTTCAGTTGACGTTTTGAAGAAACTTTATTCGGTCTGGTCCAACTTTGGGAAAGAACGAAGGCAGACGGTAGAGCTGAGAAAAGTTCCCGCGACGTTCTGCTGTTGATATAAAATGGACCAACTGTTGTGACTTGTTACACAAAATGTTGGTAGGGGTTGACGCAAGCTTCCTGTCGATCTGGCGAGACACAAATCGGCAAGGGAGATGGGGGGAGAAGAAGGACATAACCGTTTGTTCGTCAACCGGCCGGCCCTTCATTTATGCAAACCAACAAGCCCCAGAATCCCCGATCGTCCCCAGCCCGCACAACAGCAAACTTTCTCTCCGGAAGGGGCACTTCCAACTCCGCTTCTTATGGCGCAAATAGGTATGGTGCTGACCGACTTTGGTTTTTCTTTTCCCAGTGTACACTAGGCTTTGATTTTCGTATTCCGAACGCCAACTATCTTAGTCAGCTACAGCTGACGACGGAACGTGATCAGCACCTGGAACCATGAACCTTGGGGCCCTTGGCGTTGGCCCCAAATCCTGGGGTTGGAGGGCCCTTTAGGGACCTTACTACGTACGTTAGAGCTAGTACACAGTACGCCTCAGTTGAAGGGTAGCGCGGTACAGCCAAGGCGCTAGTGGTGCTACAGAGAACTAAATTCTTGATATGTTTGAAATTGCCATTTCTCGTACAGACTGCCACCTTATGACCGAAGAGGTAGAAGGTTGCCACCCCCAGTGATCGCCCAAATTCAAGAAATGGCCTTTTACATCCATACAGAGAGAGGTGTTACAACATACCTCGTATTCCGCTCCCGCATCACCTTTACATATATCAGGTGTGATACCCCAATCACACGTCACATCCGCTACATCCGGGATGCCGGATCGGGTACCTAGAGCTGAACCAAGGCCGCTCTGGCCGCCGTAGCCTCCGCTATTGACATCCACACTATTGAAGGGTTGGCGGTGGTGGGTTGGGTGTGCCGGGACGAAAATAGAGAGGTCCCGACGGGATGGATGGAAAAACATTACATCACCACGCGACGCCGCTACTATCCCGTCATCATTAATCACCACAACTCGTGTTGTGCAATTGTCGAATTCTTGTTTCGTCGTACGCTTCACGCGCGGGCTGAAATGGCGTTCAATACCTGTACTCGTCAGGTCTACAAAATCGACGGCTGACTAGGGGACGACGAGTATGCCTAGGTATGCACGCCATCGGCTGTTCTGCTCCAAAGGACTCGGCCATGAAAGTTCGTGAGTCTTGGCGGCCATGATGGTTGCACCACAGCGTTCGGTAATGCCGAACGCCCTTCGGTTGGTAGTATCTCGTGTCATACAGCTTATCCTACTTGTACCAACAACCGAGGATTTGTTTATATAAAGGATTGCGTTCCCGTCCTTGTATCGACATCACGAGACACTCTGGAACTACTAATCATCCCGAACTGTAAAACTTCCAGTGTTGTTCGCTTTTCATCGATATTAGCTTACCTACCTCTATATACGAAGCCCGAGTAGTCTGACGGGTTGGTTGACTGCTTTATGCACAAAGATGACGAGAGGGACACTCGACTGGTACACTTTATCGTGAATTTCGCGCAAACGTCGCAACGGACCGGCATGTTAGGTTTAGTGGTCTCAACTACTTGGGCAAATACCAACATGAAGTATGCGACATAAACCACCCAGATAACGACATTCTCTTTGTGCAAACAACGACATTGCTTTCAGATCAGAAACGCAATCCCAGGCGGAAGATGACCTCGGTCTTCACCGACAAAGTCCCTAGTGCATCGTACAAGAAAGCCTAAAATCGCACGCACGCTTTCAAGTTCTCTTGCTTGCTTGCATGCCTGACGCTTATTTCAGTCCTGAAGACCGGTGCAGTCCGCGGGAGAAATATGTAGAATTTCAACTATATAGAGGTAAGCGTAGACAATCCAAAGAGAAAGAGAAAGAGAAAAAAAAATGAAAAAAAATAAAAAGATAGAAAAATAAAAAGTAAAGCGGACTGTCGCAAGCAGGTAATCCTCGAGTACAAGGGAATACACCTATAAACATTGCCGAGTTTCCCTCTGTACAACTAGAAATCCTTCAACCCCTCCTCCGTCTCAATCTCCTCCTTCTCAGAGCACCACCGATCCTGTAGTTCCTTATTCAGCGTCTTCCCTATAGTTTCACTTTCCCACCACTCACCCCAGCTCGTCAAAAAGATGCGATTCGGATCTTCGGGGAAATCATCCCGCGTAAAAGCCCGCAGTATGCTCTGCGCCCCTATTTTCCTCTGTTAGTAATCGACACATATGAATCAGAGCCTCCGTGCATCCCCCCTCCACGGCGCCTCTCTAGGTACGTATATGCAGACCATCGGCCACATGTATGCAGAAAGAGCCTAGCCTGTAGCAACACCGATAGAAACATAGAGAACCAAAACTCACCTTCGTCTACACTCTTCGCATCCTTCATTTCCATGCTCAACACGAGTCCACTTCCCCTTCCAATGCCCGTCCCGGGGATCAATCCCGGGCTGACGGCCACCACCTTACACGCCGCATCCTTCAGCTTTCTCCGCCACCAATGCGCCCCGAGCAACTGCACAAACTTGGTCTCGGCATATACAGTGTTTCCGTCCTTGCCCGAGCCGGCCAGCAGATCCTCTTCGAGCGTGCTAGGGTCCGTAACGCGGCGGATGGCGCCCGAGGACACTACGACGATGCGGCTATTGCTGTCGGCGGTGGTATCGGCTGCTATGTCGGATCCAGGTCGGAGAAGCGCAGGGAGGAGAAGGTGGCTCAGGTAATGTTGGGCTGTTTCGGGCCGGCCAAGTTAGACTGTTCTGTCCGACAAGATGAAATAGGTGGAAGCCTCAAGGGAATAATAGTAACCAGACTTACATAAATGATTGACCACCAACGCCTCACACCATTTGCTCCCTCCTGGCCCCGGTTTCTCAGTCCCAGCGCCATTCGTGATCCCAGCATTCAACAACAAATAATCAATCCTTTTACCCTCAAGCTTCTCCAACGTCTGCTTTGCAAAGTGTTTCACAGACTTGAGATCAGACAGCTGCAGCGGCAGGATCTCAAGAGAGTGGGGGTCCAAGGCCGCTCCTTGAAATGCAGATCGATAAGCATCTTGGGTACGGGACACATCGCGGGCGCCGAGGATGAAAAGGTACGGCTGCGAGGTTTGGGAGAGGAGATGCTTGATTACGTGGAAGCCCTGCGTCGGTGTTAAGAGTGTTGGTTCATAGCTTCTTTGACTGAAGAGGGGGGGGGGGATAAGGGTGTATGCCGGAGCAGACATGACATGGACATGGAAGGGTTGATCGGGAGGGACCAAAGGAGGGGTGGGGTAGTGTACTGACCAGGCCGGATGAAGCACCTGTTGCTACTACTGTTTTGGCAGTGGCGGCCATTTTTGCAGTCGGCTGTTTTCAGGATGCTGCGCAGTTCGGAGTTGGTGATGTTTTATAAGTGTAGGTCTGGAAGACTTGGGGAGAGAATACATGAGTTGTTGGGAAAGCTCCATCGATGTCGTTGACGAACCTGCACTGCTGATGTAATCGATGCAGTGCTGTGACTACCTACCTACATATGTGGCCTCGCGGCGGCCTGTACACTAGAGCAACCTGCAGGTGCTACCCTCTGAATCACATATCAGGAACGTCCGAGACGAGCCATTTTGATAAGTATCCCAAGCAGAAGATCCGGGGTTAGGGTAAACTCCGGTCGAAAAGTGCCAAAATCCGGACCATCCAACCACGTGCTTCTTACTCTTAGAAAAGAAAGGCTTCCTGTACTAGCCATATAGAATCACGCTGGTCTGATTTGCAAGTCGCACTATTTTTCCGAGAAGCAGCTCAGCTCGGACTCGTGTTCATTACTACCTGACCCTCTCGGTACTCCCAAACTACCTCTACCTTATATGTTGTATGGGTATCATGTCCATGAATCTCCTAAATACTAAAACAATCGTGCTCAAGCTTGACAACCTATATTCTGCGAAATTCCACATCTAAAACATATCCCTCAGTTGCTGGTACACCCCAGCCCCGTTAGAGGACGCAGGGCTTCCCGTGGATGCTCTCCCAGTCATACCAACATCATGAGAGTTCGTCAAATTGGAAAAGTACCCACCACCTCCAGCGCCACTCATAGCCACGTCGGGTGAGTGAATCCGATTCGCTCGCGCCCTTCCCGAAGGCAGACCACCTTGCATATTCTCAAAGATGCGAGACATCTCATTATGTAGCCTGAGCCCGTTGGTCAGATCATCCGGCGACGAGCCTTGCATCTGGCTCTGATGAGCCGCCGGAGTTGAGGCATCCGAGGCAAGTTCGCCGCTTCTGGTTCCTTGAGAAAGAGTGTCGGAGCGGCCAAACGGCCCTCCTCCAGAGTATGTTGCAGTGCCAGGGCTGTATACACTGCTCGCAGGACTACCGCCGGCAGCATTGTCTTGGAAGCGCCCGAATGGCCTGGCCATAGCGCTGTTGCGGGTCGTCGGGTTCGAAGTTTTCGAGCTGTCTTCTTCCATTCCCAACCGAGCAGCGTACTTCTTTAGGGACCCAATCGTGCGCCATATTCGTCGCGACACCCATGACTTTGCCGACATATCCTTGATCAGTTCAAGGGCCATATAGAATTCCTTGCGACAGGACGCGCTGAATTGGAGTGGTGCGTGGGTGGAAGCGAGGAACAGGACGGCGATGGAGGAGGTGAGAAACTGGTGGCCGAACATTTGCATGCGGCGGTATATGTTCGTGGTATCGTTGAGGTCCGTCAGATAATGAATTGTCTCTTTGGCTAGCTCGACGGCTCTGCGCGCAAACTCCATGTTCTCGGCGATGCTGATGGCGCTGTGCAGTATTGGCGTATACAGCCAGATGCGTATCTAAAAACAGGAGTAAGCAACCGATTTCTTCCGAGAAACACTCTAGGCTACATCAACGCACCTGGTTGAGCCTCAGTCGGGTCCAGATCTGCAAGCGCTGGGTGCCCCCTATGGGCATCTTGACTGGTTCATGCGTACTGATCTTGATTTCTTCAGGCACGCTGTCGTACCAGGCAAGGATCTTATTGTCCAGCTCTTCAAAGTCGCTAGGCTTAAGTTCACGGATGACGGCCGGCTCGAAATAATCTATCAACTTCCAGGTCTTAGCAGCCAGCATGGACCAGGTGATCATCGCCCGCAAGAATGGGTTGTCATCCTGTACCAAAAGTCAGCGCGGGCTCTTGAATGCAGGGAGTCTTCGGTATCTCAAGCTTACCGGGTAGGGCAGCTTTGGGTCAATCTTGGCATCGTCGCACACAAAAGGCAAGCCAGTGGCGAAGCTCCACCTCCTCTCCAGCACGTAGGCGATCCAAAATGTGTTTATGGTGTTCTTCCTGTCCTGAGGGTCGGTGATCTTATCAAGTCCCTCTCGGCGGTGGAGACCCAGTTCGAAGCATAGCCGCATGAGTTGGCCCATCATACGCCAGGCCGCAACCTCGTCGTTGGAAAAGAACTTGTAGCCGGCAACAAGAGCTAGATAGGGTAACTTGAGGACATCGGTAAGCCCACTCATCAACGTCTTCATAGTAACAGCCTCGATGGTTTCGTACAGCCGAGCTGCCATTGCGCTGTGTCCGTGCTCCTGGATAACCAAGGCAGTGCATAGAACAATCTTGAGTAAAAGCGTCTTATCATCGGTGAAAATCTCGGCTTGGTCTGCCGGTGGCACCATGCCTTGTCTTTTCAATTTTTCCATCCACTCCGAGATCTCGATCGCATGCTGAATCGTAGGCTCCATCTTCATAACAGGATACATGACACTGACTTCCTCGTCGTGCAGCTTGCAAAGTCGGATCATTTCATCCTTGTTAAACTCCCACAGTGGATCCATCTGTCTTTGGTAGGAGGATGGCTGCATCGGGGGTAGCGGCGTCGGTGATGTACGCGGTGTCGGTTCGGCCTGTGGGCCGCTGTTGCTGTCGCCACTGTCACCACTGTCGTCGAGGGCCTCGCTGGCACCGGCGTATCCCATGTTGTGCAGGGTGTTTTTGGCCACATCCACGGTAAAGGCAATGCTGGTCGGTCCATTGAACGCCGATGGCGGTCGCAAAGGCGCGAGAGGCTTAGAAAACTGGGGCATGGAGGCTGACGATGGCGAGGGAGTGACCGTCGCGGAAGGCGGTGGCAAGATGCGGTCGTGAATGGGAGCGAGACGTAGGGCTTCCTGGCGCAAGGCACTCATGTTGCTGAAGAGAGTTTCGACCTGATCCTGGAGACGGCTCACTTGGTCGGCCATCTGTTTGAACTCGTCCGAATCCTTGAGACTGTGCGAGCAACAGTTGGGCGCATAGAGACACTGGAGGTTGAGATGGCCGCATCGCTGACAAGGGGTTTGGCCATTGCACTTGATCTTGCGGCGCTTGCACTCGTTACTGCGGATGTTGGTGGCCACGGTCAGCACTTACATAGGTAGCGAGGTATCAAAAGGGAAGGGAGTCGTCTCCAGATCCCTCGAGGGCCCGAAGTCCTTTTGGGGTAGATATGGAAAGTGGAAAAGGAAGGAGGTGACCATACCATGCTATCGAAGTGTACTACGAGCACATTTGAGGTTAGCTAACATGTCCGTGTACAGGCTAATAGTATGCCATATGCTCAAGATGAGAGGAGGTAGGACTGGCTGAGGTTTATGGATGGAGATGCTACACACTCGATTTCTTTTACTCCGCTGTTGCTTGGTAGAGCTTGAAGCGCCATCGTCATCGGCGGCCTTGCGCTTAGCGGCACTGCCCGAGGTAGTTCTGTTGTTCCGAGGTGCTGTTCCGGTAGGGTGATCTTGGGTATATGTATCCGACTGTGTTGCCGGGGACATGGAGCCGTAGTTCATGTCATTTTGAGCGGAATTGTCACCGTGCGGAGAGTACACGGACGAGTTGCGACGGTAGGGATCATGAGGGTTGGCGAGGGAGGCGGTTGTGCTACCAGTGATGGATGGTCGGGGAGCACCATGATTTGTACCTTCAGCCGTCCTCATGGGACCAGACGCGAAGTCGTGAGGCCCAAAGTCTCGCGGGTGACTCTGGAGCGGATGAAGGTGGTGATGACTGTTGTATAGGTTTGATTTGGTGAGTGAGTACCCAGTAGATGGATGCGGCGGCAAGGCGGCACTCGAAGGCATCCCACCCTGGACGACGCCACCACCGCTTCCGCCCGTCAGCCCTGTCGCCGAGATTGAACCCAGACCACCCAAAGCGCCTCCAGAGGCTCCCGGTGTTGAGCCAGACATTCCTTGCTGAGTAGCCGCAGCAGCTGTACCTATGCCATCTGGGGATGAAGCAATGGGAGCGGTAGATGTTGTTGTGTTTGTTGTTGCAGAAGGCAGACCTCCGGCGCCGAGAAAGGAGCGCAGGTCGCTGACCTGTGTCTCGAGAAGATCCATTTTCAGTCAGTCAGTGGTTGGGTTGGGTTTTTGGTCAAATTCCACTTGTCTTCATTGCCGACGTCTCTAGCTGCTCGGTTCCACGTTCCAGCTGTTCCAGGCAGTTCCAATTGCAGCGGGTGCTTCCCACTTTAGCCCCTCCCTTATCTGCCGTCCGTTCCTTCGTATTTAGTGTAGGTCTCGATTTCTGGGTGCTTTGGTCGCCTAGGCTGCCCACCACCCTGGTAATAATTGCGTGGTGACAAACTGCGACCACGTCAAGTGGGACAAGGCGATTTGAGGGCGCCTAGTCCTGTAAATGAACTACCTACATAACAAGGGAACGAACGAAAACCATGGATGTGCTCTCACGTGATCAAGTGTCTTTTTACTTATCCCTTTAACGGTGCGAATTGGTATTGGTCAATTACACCACCAGCTCACGAAATCCCCTGCAATGACGAAAAGAGTGCTTGCTGCAAGTGCTGGTAAAATCAAGGTCTCAGGTCTGCAGGAGCACAGACGTACAGTGTACATGTGGATACAATGAGACGGTACGATTGGCTACCTTTTGATCTTGGCAAAACTGGACAATTTTGCATAGTTGGGAAAGGGATAGGTAATCAGCGTGACTGTAACGGACGGGGAACAGATGGGGACATGGGATGATCCTCCAAAAGGTCTCCGCTACAGCCTGTTAAGGTCGTTGAGCTGAGGTCCCTGGACTCAGCCGGAGTACCTCTTCGTCAATGTCCGAGACCGGGCAGAAAACGAGGCTCTATCGGTAATGAGGCATGAACAAATCATGACCCATTCTGGACCATGTGAAACATTCTGACAGGCATTACTAATTTGCCTTTCTGCAGTGAAGAAGAGCTAAACTAGGTAGCCCCGACAAACTACCGCCAGAGGTGCATTTTCAGATCTGCGTCCACGTCAAATCTTTTCTGCAACCTGACCTCCACTCCCCCACGCTTAGGTTAGCCTTGCACTCGTCCCGTACACTCGCCAAACCCGACCCTTCCGCCCGCCTTTCCCACACAAAAACCACGTAGGGTGACAGTATCTCCGTCCTTCAGGAACATGCGAGTTTCATTGCCGCCATTGAGCTGGAACTCCCGCTTGCCGCCCTCACTCAACTCAAGCAGACTACCACTCTGTTCTGGAACCGGTCCACTGATGGTTCCCGACCCCAAAAGGTCGCCCGGTCGCAGCGGGCATCCTCCCAGTGTATGGTGGGCAATCATTTGCGGGAACGACCACATGAGGTTCTTTCCGCTCGTCTTGGCGACCGTGCTTGTGTTGCCTTCTGGAGCTGAAAAGGGGGATCGGCTATTAGCAACCCGTGTCAAGTAAGTCGAAGAACTGATGGGAACGGGCCTTACTTGTTAGGTCCACCTCCAGATGGATATCATAGACGGTGGCCTCCCTCTTCTCCTTGAGATATTCCTGCACCGGAGTCGGATTCTCGATTCCCTTGGTCCTAAACGGCTCTAGCGCATCCGCAAGCACCACCCAGGGGCTGATTGTCGTGGCAAAGTTTTTGCCATTGAACGGGCCCAGCGGGACGTACTCCCACGCTTGAATGTCCCTCGCGCTCCAATCGTTCAAGAGGACGTAGCCAAAGACGTGCTCTTCCGCCTCGTCAATACCAACTGGCTGGCCCAGGGGGTTTGACTTGCTGATGAAGCAGCCCAGTTCAAGTTCAATGTCTAGCCTTTGGGTGGGTGCCACAGTCGGCCGCTTGGGATCTGCTTTGGGGTCCTGTAGGATCTGGCCGACGGGGCGACGCACTGGTGTGCCTGACACGACGATACTGGAGGCTCTCCCATGGTATCCAACCGGAAAGTGAGTGTAGTTTGGTTGCAGAGCGTTTTCCGGACCGCGGAACATGACACCTACGGCGTAGGCATGGTGATAACCGGCGTAAAAGTCGGTATAATCGCCAATGACCATCGGAAGGTGCATTTGGACGCTTTGTTGAGGCACAAGGGCCCTTTCTCGCAGTTCGGCATTGTTCTTCAGGAGGTCCGGGCGAGTTGTGTCTTCTGATAGGAGATCCTGGATTCTTTCTCGGACATGGCGATGGACGGATCTTCCAAGCTGCGCGAAGGCATTGAGTGTAGGTTGTGCAAAGACTGCTAGGCTGGATGCCCCACCAGACGGCAATAGGTTTTCTGGCCCGATCTGAAGAGCCAACACTTTGAGGTCCAGGACGTAGGTGCCAATGGCTATGCCGACATGGGGCGACGAGTCGTCGGGGGTGCTGATGATGCCAAAGGGGATGTTGGCCAGCGAGAAGTCGCTAGAAGGGTCGATATCAAGCCACGAACGCGCCATTGTCGTGTGAAGTTTCTGGGGCAGCAAAAGCGTCAAACAGGAATCTCATGAAGTCATCATGACAGACTTCCGATTATAAGTGAGAGTGTTCGCCAGCTCGTCACCAACTCTCCGTGGAGTAAAGTCCGACGCAAGCCGCCCGCCCCGCCCAGCTCCTCCGCGTCTTTACCCCACATTGGCCGGCATAGCGGTTCCCCACCCCCGCGGGCCGTAGAACCAACTCCAATTCCGCTGTTGACGGGAAGGGCGCCATCCCTTATCACCTGCATCCTGGATCCCGTTCTTCCGAAACATGGACATTGATGGTTGGGAATACCTTGCCAAATCTTGCATCATCGAACGTCGGGTACACTGCAACCATATCAATTCACTACAGTCGTCCATCAAGTTCGCCAATTTTTCCAACCTTGGCAATCTGAGAACTTGTAAACACCTTGTCCCAGATGCTCATCTGCATTGCGTGCAAGTGCCTTGCATGAACATGTGGACGGGCTGATATTCAAATTGACGTTGTAACAGACAAGTATGACACCGACTGCTGATATATATATATATATATATATATATATAAAAAAAAAAAAAAAAAAAAAAAAAAAAAAAAAAAAAAGGAGGAAGAAAAAGGAAAACCCCTAACA